>NC_059543.1:8260000-8573541 GCF_905220415.1 Colias croceus
CGTTCATATTAACAAATTTATCAAAGATAAATTTGTTAATATGAACGCAATAGCGTTTTTGTCATATTTAACCTAACGTTGTTTTAAAATTGCGTAATTAATTGAAAATGATACCACGGTGAAAAATTATTTGCTAATGTACTTCGTCATAGTAAATATTTAGACATATTCATCATACATTTTTTCTCCACTTTAGCGATTTATTACTATCTCATGTGTGTACATATTATATTTAGAAAAAAACAAATTTTACACTATACTTTTCCTTGTACAGCTGCTTCATATATTATGTGCCCAACATGTAAAAAATGTATGACTTACAGCTGAAACCTCAAAACACTTTCTAGATGATGTGTTTTTCCCAAACCTCCCTTTATTTTTTATCTCTTTGTTACATTTTATGTATGTATAATGTGGTTAGGAGGTAAATATTTAAAAGCCTTGCTACAGATTGCGTATATTCGTGCTCACCGCGAACCCTTTGAATGGTAAAACAATGCTTTTGTAATTTTGACTTTATAGAAAGCCGTCACTTTAATTTCGTCTAACTGAATAGTAAACTGTAGTTTAATATTATAATAATGATCCTGATTTACGTTGAATATAACATTTTCTCATGATCATTTATTAAAGAGTACTAATCTACTAGATTAACTTAGAACTAAGTTCCTACGAAAACGGTTTGTTCAATATAAATGGATATGTAATAGTGAATTAACTCTTTTTCAGTAATAACCAATTTACGTTTTGGGGGTTTTACTTTAATTTTTGAGCACTAGTTATATGTACAACGGGTTAAAATTATTATAATGATGCAGTGTCGCGGAAGAATTCTAACAAATACCCGCGGCCCCTCGACGGAACACAGTGGGGTTTTAGTCGGTAAGAATCCGACATAACCCACGGCTCCTTCCCCGGGGGCCGTGGGTATCTTTGGAAGATTTCCCCACTATAAAAAAAAGGTACCCTGAGTTACTTCATATAAAATATGTATAAAAACGCATACATTAACCACAATAATATGGGGCTTTCAACATAAAATCTGGGACAAGGCGCTTTACCACTCCTTGCCCCATTAAGGTAAACTTATAATATAACCAATTATACCGGCGCTATTTATAATTTCGCTGACATAATTCAACTAGCAAAGCGACGAACTAGGCGAAGTCCCCAAAGAAATTTTATTTCCACTGTTCTTTGAGTTTAGTAAAATGACAGTTGTACTAGCTCTCGGCGGGTTTTCTGAAGAAAATTAATAACCGACCACTGACAGCGGCAGATAAGACTGGAATAATGAGGAACGCAGCTAGCTTTATTATGTAATTATTTTGGGAGAATATAAGTATACCTCGAGTTAGCACAAAGAATGTGACATTATCTTTAATATTAATCTAGTAAACCCTTAGTGTATGATTCAAGTGTAATAAAACGAAATAACTAAGAACGTTCAAGTGTCATAATACTTAATTATCTAACTGTTATGAATCCATAAGTTAATAATAATGACATAAGAAATTGAAGTAGCCTTGTTCATGCAATTTGAGCTCTTGCCAAATGAAACAGTACAACGGAGGACAATTTTCTGCGCGGTTAAGCAAATCGTGTATAATACTAATTTATTGCAAAAATTATCATTTTCTTATTCTCTCAATTATCACTGATTACTACGTAGGTATTGTAAATTTTATTTCTGCTTGTATTTTCTTCGGTAAATCTTTATTTATTCTGGATAACAGGGTAGAAAGTATTTAAAAAAATAACTACTTGACGACTTGTGATATGAAGTTGATATATAAATGCCTTCCATTATATTATATATATAAGCGAAAAATAAAGGCTCTTTCATCTGTTGTCTGAAAGTTAAAACGTTACAAGATTTACCTAACTTCAGAACTTACTAACCAATCTTTATGTAACAACGAATGCTGAGCTTTAGAATAATACTCGACATAGTAGTTTTTGGGTCATACTTTTCAAGAAAGGACAAATATTTATTAAATTTAACTTTTTTATACTAGTAGCATCTATATGTACTCTTAGTTACTTAATTCAATTTCTATGTTCAAATTCGGTCATATTGAATAATTAAACTTTTGGAGTTGTACAGATTAATATTTTTGTGTGTTTGATATTACGCGAGTATTATACATAATATGGAAATTACGGAATGGATTTTAAACGTAATTTATTTATTATTACAGCGAGCGTGGAATCACTTTACAGCGAATGTTCAGAAACGTCGGGTTACGGAATTTATTTAATAAATTGCGTTTAAAATCCATTTTAGTCTTTAATTTCGAAAGGTACACATTAAAGTATGTTTAATTAATATGCCAAAATTCATAGGTTATGGGATTGACAGGAGAGTCAATGTCAGCATTGTTGCGGCCGGTTTGACGAAGGTATATTATTGTGTAAGCTAACTCAAAACCAAGAGCACCTTAATTGACTATTGTCACCACAGATTGTCACGGTATAATATGTGGATTTAATTTGACAAAATGAATATAAACCTATATGGTTGAGGTTCTATAGCAGGTTCCTTTGTCAATAGCTAATTGATTTTTATATTCTGCTATAGATAAACATAACATTTTTTTAATAACATAATATTATATATAAATAAAAATTATTTGGGGCAATTTTTATAGACAGAACATTTCAAGAGGATGATCCATAAGGACGTAAACATTTACTCGTATATTATTTATTTTAAGATGTTTTTAAATCGCTCAAATCTCTAATTAAATGATGTGCACTATCACAACTTTTAGAAGGAGTAAAATGCAACTTATTAAAAACTTAAATGTCTCCAGCTTCAGTTAATATAAAAATTCTGAAGTCAAGTCGTAAGTTTTAATAAGCCTTCTAACTAAGAAATTAATACATTTTTAAATTATCAAGCAGCCAATGTAGGTCCAATGTTAAAATCATATGCGAAATTTTTAAATGTTATTTCTCATTAGTTGTACCCGTATAATAAGTAGTAATAAGGAATATTTGAAACGGGCCGAGCACACGTTTCAAAAGTGAAACTTCTTTGGCAAGATTCAAAGATACCGAAGTCGTCGTTACGACGTTGAAATTTTAGTCTCAACGCGCCTAAAGAAGTTTCACTTAAAAATGACTCGGTTGACTGATTAGCAGTGCATTCGATTGTCTTGCAGAATGAGACATTCATTTGTGAAGCTGAGTAGAAATCTTCCCAGACACGCCTAGAAATTTACATTGAAATTAAATGCTAATTGGTTTCCATTTCATTTTCTGATCATTTATACGATTATATTTTATATATTACATAGGTATAAAAACAAATTTGGCAAAAACACACGACACATTTTTTATAGAAATATATATAAGTATAATCTCTCTCCAATAAAAACCGTTTTTTGGTTATCCTTGTGTAGAGAGAATTTGATATCTCGTTCGATTCTGTATTTTATTTTGTTGGCAGAACTAATCGGATTTTTCCATTCAGTTATATTTAAAAAAGATCAACGGTACGGATATTGTTTGGTATTTGTTGGCATAGTTGAAATTGCCTGTGGTAATTTCTATATATTATTTTGAAGCATTTTGTTTTAATAATTATATTCCATTATATTATGTATATTGGATGATGATTTAAGATTCCCCTTAATATTGAAGTTGACTCAAAATCTAACTCAAACTAGATTCTCTAAAACTGGCTAAACCCTTTATAAGTACGCTGAATTTAATATCCCTAAATTTCTTACAAGTTGATCCCTTTTAAGCTTCTTGATATAAAGTAAAGAAGGCCTTAGTAATGTGCACATAAGTCTTTTCTAGATTATATAACGTACATCTTCAAGAGTGAAATTAAGGTTGCTTTCACACAAGATTATAAGATGATTGAGGCAGCATTATTTAATAACAAGGTAGTAGAATATACAATATGGAAATTTTTAATTTTCAAGGATTTCTTGGCGGAACGCAGGTAAGACGTAAAATAAAAACTAAATGCGTGTAGCGATGCGGGTAACAGCTGCTAGACAATACGAATGAAACTATTTTGTGCGACGTCGGCGTAATCTAAAGCCAGCTTTGAGAATAAAATGTTTACCCTTCTTTACGGGAAAAGATGTGATTACAAATCCAACATTCCTGTCGTCAAATTTTTGAATAAAACGCGGGCAATTCTTTTACCCCGGGGCTCCCGGGGGAATGTCAGCGCTTTTACTTTGAGATTTCACTAAAAATATTTACGTATCATCCATTTTCAGATCCTATTTAGAAATACTCATGTGCTTTGTGTATTTATTTGCATATGCTTTATCACGATTTTGACATAAAAAGTCGTATTTTGCATCTATTTAGGATTGATAAGGCATATGGTTATGATGTTTTAAATATGAACTGTTTTAATTATAACGTCATTTTGTAAGGAATTTGACGAGTTTTTAGAAATGTAATAAAAGTCTGGATAATGGATATGATAGTGCTTTGATTAATTTATTCCTTGTAACTTTACTACTTGTACTCAAACTATCTGTAAATGTTAGTATTCCTTCTTACTAATTGCATTAACATAAGAATGTGTATCGATTATTTTATTCTCTGGTAATGGGAAAACTTTCCCGATCAGTGATTTCCCTAAAACGTGTTGTTTGGACGTCTTTGAAATACTCTTTGGTTTAGAAAGAGAAACAGTATTTAATTAGTTTTCACTTACACATCAAAGGTAAGTAATATCTCGTTTTGCCGGTTGTTACTTTGGAATCTCAATTGAGTATTTATTTGTGTTTGTTGTTAGTGAAGTATTCAAATTTGAAGTTGTTCTGGGTTTATATCTGTACCTGTTTACTTTGTATAACGTTGGTTTTGTTGTAATAGGAAAATTACACTGTTTTTTCTGCATAGATACTATCTATTAGAATGATTTAAAGAATACCTAACAGTTTAAAACATACTACATACATGGTGCTGATTTTACTGTATACTAGCTGTGCCGCGCGGTTTCATCAGTGGACGAACCTTCGTAGAAAATCAAGTATTTCTATAGTTCTTTTGTTCTGATGTAAACCTATATTATTCCTGTAAAGTTTCATCTAAAGCCATCCAGTAATTTCTACGTATTACAGTATCAAACATCCATACTCATAAACTTTCACGTATATACAAAACTAGCTTTTCGCCCGCGGCTTCGCCCGCGCAGTCAAAGAAAAACCCGCATAGTTCCCGTTCCCGTGGGATTTCCGGGATAAAACTTATCCTATGTCCCGGGGTAAAAAATAGCCTATGTCCTTTCTCGGGTATCAAAATATCTCTATTCCAAATTTCATGCAAATTGGTTCAGTAGTTAAGGCGTGATTGAGTAACAGACAGACAGACAGACAGAGTTACTTTCGCATTTATAATATTAGTATGGATGTCATACACGTACGACAAATAAATTAAAAAGTATCACACCGATATTTTATATTGAGATCGCTTCATATGTCACCTAGCATGAAATAAATCGCATATTAATCCCACACAGAGTATAAAGCACCATTCAGGTTTCAAATTGCTTTCGATAACTGGAGAAATGATATACGGAGAAACTGAGAGCCGTCTTGTTAGGAGTCCATAAAGTTCTCGGAGGAATCGTAAAATATAACACGGGATTTAAATGTATTCACGCGTACGCCACGGTATGTACAAGTTCGTATTTAATTGTATGTAGATTGCAGATGGTGTAATGAAATGTTTATAAGAAGCCTTAAAATTTTGTTTAAAAATAGTTCCTACTTCCGACAATAATTAACTAAAATAATATTGCTCTGTATTCGTCTTAATTGATAGTACCTACAGATAATATTTTTAAATCGACGACGATAGTACCTACAGATATGATCTATACATCTATACATATAATAAATCTGTAGAAGGGTCAATTCTGTACATTGAAAATATTGAAAAAATAACTAGCAGGGGGTGTTACTGGATCGATACCAAACCCGAATATGTGATTAAAAAAATTTTTGTCTGTCTGTCTGTCTGTCTGTCTGTCTGTCTGTCTGTATGTGAAGACATCACGTGAAAACTACCGGTTCGATTTCGATGAAACTTGGTATAATTATACCTTATTATCCTGGGCGTAAAATAGGATACTTTTTATCCTGGAAAAATACGTAGAAAAAAAATTAATCTCAATTTTTCAGTTATCCATAGACGTTGTTCTGTAGTAGGTACCGCGAACACACGTTGCGTATTATTATAGACCTAGCCGTATTTGGGTCCAATAGATATTTATAAGATGTCATTGTCCGAGTTACTCAAAATGGAGAAATAAACCATCCACGCAAAGACCGACATCCGCGCGGACGGAGTCGCGGGCGGAAGCTAGTAATATAATAAATCTGTAGAAGGGTCAATTCTGTACATTGAAAATATTGAAAAAATAACTAGCAGGGGGTGTTTACTGGATCGATACCAAACCCAAATATGTGATTAAAAAAATTTTTGTCTGTCTGTCTGTCTGTCTGTATGTGAAGACATCACGTGAAAACTACCGGTTCGATTTCGATGAAACTTGGTATAATTTCATCGAAATCGAACCTTTTTATCCTGGGCGTAAAATAGGATACTTTTTATCCTGGAGAAATACGTAGAAAAAAATTAATCTCAATTTTTCAGTTATCCATAGACGTTGTTCTGTAGTAGGTACCACGAACACACGTTGCGTATTATTATAGACCTAGCCGTATTTGGGTCCAATAGATATTTATAAGATGTCATTGTCCGAGTTACTCAAAATGGAGAAATAAACCATCCACGCAAAGACCGACATCCGCGCGGACGGAGTCGCGGGCGGAAGCTAGTTTATAATAACTTATACAAATTATTAATTAATATAATATACTTAGTACTTACACTTTTTCCTTTACCTCTTTAAACTATCAAAACTCTCACAACTTATATACAACGAATGTCAAAATAGAACTACGTAAGCAAAACAAATCATTTTATAAACGCTACATTAATGGATAGCAATATAATAATACTTCAGCCAAACTATCCGATAAATCGACTATTCTGCAGATTGTCCTTGTAACTTACAAGATATCGAGGCATTGAATATATTTGTACCGATTTCGAGACAATTCGCTATGCCAAAGGCAAATAAATTTCTTTGAGCCTCAGGGCTAGAAAAGAGCTGATGAGATTAATATTGATAGAATCAAATATACATAGTAATATTCGTAGTCCATATTATGTGTTGCTATGAAGATTTCATCCTTGACGGTTGAGAAAATTTGAAAATTTAATCAAAATTTGGAGCTCATCTATTAATATATGCCAAATATAATATTTTCTAGGTAATGTTGTTAATAGACTTATAAAATCCAGGTCTTTATGATATAAACTTAAACTGATAATATTATGTAGTCAAATATATTATACCCTAAGATATATACCTAATATAGTATAATAAGCATTCGTCTTTAGAAGCTTAAATATTTTATTAATAGAAAAACACAATGGATCTAGATAGTAATATCTTTGTTGGTTTTTTAATATCTTTGTAAATCTTGATCACGTTACCTTCTTAATCAAATCGATGTTCCTGACACCACCTTGCCTTCTCTTTTACCGGACTAGCTTTGGCTTCTGATATTATATTATTATCCCACGCAATACATAGGAATATACTCAAAATAATTGAACACAATAACACATTATCAATACGCATCACAAAACATAGCAAATATAATATTATCTTTTAAATATATATTTGATAAATAATAACTAATACGCAAACATCAAACGTACACCACCTCATTATTTTGCTGTGAACGTAAAAATAATTCAATCATGACCCACTTCCAATGCCTTAAGGTATTGTTCCACCAAGTTCAGTTCTTTTACATCGCAGTGCCAGGTAAAACCTGAAAGGAATACGAAACTTACAAAGATTAAGTTTTAAACATTTTCCATTAAAAAGAATTGAAACAAAGAAGCTTGATAATACTAATGACATTTTTAATTAATCATTTCCAATTGTATTTCTAAGTGCTTTTCATAACCTTTGCACTTTACCCATCATAATCACTATAAATAATAAAGAACATTTTTTTAGAAGCTTGAAGTTAGTCTTTGGAATAGTCATTTATAATTTAGTCTATTTTTAACACAGCATTTCGAAGTTTAGTACAGTGCCATAATATGCTGATGTATTTGAATTTTCGACCTCGATGGAAATTTAATTGTTTAAAAATATACGATTTTTACTAATTGCATTTGTGTTTATTAAGAAAGTTGGTACGATGATGTAGAGTAGAGAAGTGATGGCACTGGCAATACGAGCATAATTAATAAGCCAATTCAATAATTTCTCTCTCCATATAAATTATAGCGTCATAACAATTTGGCTCTTGAAAAAATCAGCCGACTAACAAGAGAATATAACATTTATATAATACGGACTCAGGCCAGGCTTGACCCTAATTTACAAGCATGTTTTATTCGAATATTTTTAATTGAACCTTTCTGGAGCAACGTTACATTGATTCTCAGGGTTATCGGTTATATTTTTATTCAATAACCTATAATAAAATATTATTACTAAAAGATACGATCGTCCGCCCCTTTCAAAGTAATATTTTGTTTTTACGACGAAGGATGGGGAAAGTGTGATTTTTCCATATGTTAGACATTGAGAATAATATTATTATGAAATGATAGAAGATATTGGTTCAAAAGTAATAGCTAATGGATATAAGTGCAGATTTTTCAATGTCTGGATAAAACTTATTCGTTGAATAATGTATAAAACTACCATTTTAAAAACGTATTCTAATTGTCCGTATTTGACAGTTTACGTGACATTTTAATATCATCGTGTAATACTTTATTGGACGGATAAGTTTTATCCAAGCATTGAAAAATGGGCCCTTAATGTAATAAAGTGAGTATAGCAGTATAAATTCAAGTATTTGTGAACATGTTCAATGATAGTAAATAGATTCATTAGAATTTGTATTTTATTAACGCATTCTGAATATATTTGTGATGTTGGTATATACATCTATACTTCTATACTAATAATATTAATCGGTAGAGTTTGTTTGTTTGAATGTGATTATTTCAGAAACTAGGGCGGGCGGAATGCTGAATTGAATTATACTGTGATATTTAAGATTTTTTTTTATTGGTGCTTACGCTACTTATCTACACGTGTTTCTTATTATTATAATATATCAGATAGATCCATTATTATATATTTTTTATATTATGTAAATATGATTAACATTACTTGGTAATGAAAAAATATATTTATTGAGTAATCTTGGCAAATCTGCTGTTTTACGAGTTAAAAGTTCTATTAAAAAGAAAAAAAACATCATAAAACATTAATCTTTATTTACTTATCAAACAAGATAGGTAATGTCTTTGTCAGTTTTGATTTTACAAGCTATTGGTTTTACGGTAAATTTTTAGGACAGTCTCCAGGGACATAAATAAGTTACCTATTGTATGATTGTTTACCTATCCATAGTCCATACTAATATTATAAATGCGAAAGTAACTCTGTCTGTCTGTCTATTACTCAATCACGCCTTAACTACTGAACCAATTTGCATGAAATTTGGTATAGAGATATTTTGATACCCAAGAAAGGACATAGGATAGGTTTTATCCCGGAAATCCCACGGGAACGGGAACTATGCGGGTTTTTCTTTAACTGCGCGAACGATGCCGCGGGTGGAAAGCTAGTTATTTATAAAACACTATCTGTATCTGGAAACTAGGAAAAATTTCAACTCATAAAAGCCTTTTTTAAATCTATAAAAAACAATGGCACATTATTTGTATTCAATTTAAAAAGGAATTTTACACGAAGCTCCGTATTGGTTTAATGTCGCACGAGACAGTTACATTGCTGTGTGAAATGTCCTCTTTAAATGCAATATCCTACGTGTATAAATTGACCTTTGGACCGAGGTGAACAAAGGTCACGAGCAAATTTATTTCTTTACCTACCGTTTAATTGAAGTAGCTGTGACAAATCACTAACCAAAAAGTGTCACGTATGCGGGTTTGTCCTTGACTCCAGGCTTCTAGGTCTCCGTATCCTAAAATTCTGGACTTTAAGATATTTATGTGTCCATTGAGATTATAGTTCGGGGTCTTCACTAGATCCTTGAATTTTATTCAAGAATATTTTTAACCCTCTAATTGAAGACCTCTTAGCCCTTAAGGTCTTTCGTGAATTTTTCATGTATGCAGAGTTGCACTGTCGTACTGTAATAATAATCGATATTATCGTTTTAATTTATCATAATAGACTTTAGCAGATGATATATCAATATTGATGGACAAATTCATGTCCGATCTAGCTGGTAGATAGGGAGACATTAATAAGCTCGCGAAGTAATATTTTATACCTTATTTTTCTACCATTTCCAAACCAATTTAAATTCTGCAAATTCTACATTGTTGGTTCAATGGATCGCCATTCGCCAGTAGAAGTTCCATGCATCACACTTTGTATCATAAATCGTTAAAAGTTTCCAGAACGTTCGAGGTTTGTACACAACTGGATAAATAAGAGTGTTTTAGTTTGAAACTACCTTAACGTAAAGATTTATCAGCGTCTTTATTTATGCATTGTATTGTGAATTTAAACTTATTGTTGTACTAAATATTTCAGCAATCGGAAGAGGCAATAAAGCACCTGTTTCCAACCTTAAAGTTAATTTGGAACTGTAAACGAATTAGGCTAAAGTAAATTATTAAAAGCGTCTTTGTTCCCTAATCCCTTAATTAAATCTCTCTTTGTGTTATTTCTGATCGGGTCAGTTGGTTATTTAATAACTTCAAAAACAATACGTTCCACGTAGATATAGAATTCAAACATATCATATTTTTAAATCGGAAAAAAATACGTATGTGTACCTACATAGTAAAAAAAAAACAAAAAAAATTGAAGAAAAGTTTCGTGTTTCGTAAAAAGTGAAGAACTCTATACAAGAAAATATATTCTGACAATTTATTACAAAACAACTAGTTAAATTACATAACAACATATTAATTATTTTTTGTCGAAGATTACTGTTATAAATTACATAATGATTAACATTAAGACCTTCTATAATCGCAGTGACATTTGTTACGGTAGTTATTAATAGATAATCATTAATTTGGATTATATACGTACGCTTTATACTTATGTAGGTCAAAGTCCTTTATCCAATCCTCTCGTTTTCATTTCCAATAATCGATCCTTTGTGTCACCTATCAAGTGACGCGTCATCATTAGCTTTCCTGTGTCTATTGATGCTTAAAGATTTTATAGTATTATAAAATGTTAAATATTATACGCATTAGCTTTTTACTACAAATCCGAATTTGATAACACTGAAAGAAAAATGTTATTTGTTGTTCAAGTGAGTAAATATTGTAAAGTTGTTCAAGTGAGTAAATATTGTAAAGAAAATTTATTTTGAAGACACTTCTTTAGGCGCGTTGAAAGTAAAATTTCAAGATCGTGTTATGGCAATACCATCACGTCATGGATTTCAGCAACGATTTTGGTATTTTGAATCTTACCAAAGAAGTTTCACTTCTGACACGTGTAGGTACTCGGCACAGACGCTCTTTTTATACCGGAACAACCCGGATTATAATACCAGATAGAAGCTTGCTTTTAATAAAAAATATCATTTGAATGAGTAATCTTTATATCGGCTTATTAGTTTTTGTAATAACACATGGTACGTAGCTGAATGAATATCTTCTTTTTGTTTCGAAGTCGTTTAATTAAATTTTTGCGGTCTACTGACCTAGTTGGCGGGAATCCAAATATTAAGAGGATAATTTTTTATATCCTTTTAAATTAATGAGTGGTGGACGTCACTTACTGATATTTATGTGTCTCAGAGATTGAAAAAATATCTATATACGTAGTATACTTAACTAGCTGTGCCCCGCGGTTTTACCAGCATTGCTCCGTTTCTGTTGGTCTTAGCGTGATAATATATAAGCCTATATCCTCGATAGATGGGTTTTCTAACACCGAAAGAATTTTTCAAATCAGACTAGTAGTTACTGAGATTAGCACGTTCAAACAAACAAACAAAAAAACTAGTCAGCTCTATAATATTAAAGTATAGATAATTAAAATTCTACGTACGTAATTCTATATTTTTAACTTATGTATCCAATAAAATCTGGATACGTAACACGTCTTCTTATCTATAATCATAATAGAATATTTGTTGACATGCGTTAAATTATTCATCTATTAAACGACACGAAAAATAGCGTTCCATCAACATATCTCTACAGAGCCACACAGAGCTCAGAGAAATGTCAATTTTTCAAAGATATCACGTCTTATATCGTGTTTCTGGAGGCTTTGTGGCCGCCATCCGTATCAATCAAGCGACACGAGTGTCTATGTGCTCTTTTATCGTAACAATATCGTAAACATGGGTGATATCTTCCTTGGATTTTGCTGCAAATTGAAACAGGTATACCTATTCCTATCCTTAAGGTGGAAGTACATTTCCTTCCTTTTATTGATTTTAGCAATAAATAATAATGGTGCTTTCATTCAATAAATAAATAATTCCAACAATCAGGCGTCGAACTTTTATTCATTATTCATTTCAGACGATTCCGTTTAAGAGGCGCTATAAAAGCACAAACGAAACGTTTACCAAAGTTTTATTATACTTATAAATTTTAAAGGCCCGAGTTTGTGTTAATTCCGCTGGAAACAAGTTTTGGTAGTCGTTTTGGGGATTTGTAAATACGGCTGGAACATTCAATAGTTTCACAGAGTATCGTTGGAAGTTAAGCTCCTCTATTATATAAATCGTAGATTTCAATGGCGTCTTTATGCAAAATGCTATAAAGGAGGGTTTGTTTGGTGTAGTTTCTATATGGCTTGTATGGAGTTTATGTTTAACTGCTGTTATATTTTATTATGTGGTTCAATATTATGCGCGCAAGTTTATTAACTTTGTTTATCAATTGCTAAGAAATAATTGAACAAATGTCGAAGAATTTCAACACATAATTATTTTTGACCCATTTTTCAACAACTGAAATAGTTATGGCTACAAAAATAATAAATAAATGAAATACTCCACCACATCGTGCTTTCAATTTACCGTAAGGTAATCCAGCAATTGCCAGTAAATAACGTTTGTATTACTTTTCTTTGATAGCAAACAAAGGCACTTGCCGGTGTTGTCGTTTATAATGGCAACTGGTAAATTCAACCCGTTGGCATTAAATGATCATCGCTGTCGAAGGTAATTTGTGAGTAGAAGTTTGACGAGACTTTTCAAAGAGTCGGTTTGCGTCAAAGCGAAAGTTCAGCCTCCCGCCCCTCAGCATCCAAGATCCCAGTAATGTGAAACTCGTGAGTCGAGTTATATTAGGAGCCTCTAAGAGCCAGAGGCCATTCCGAGGCTTTTCTGTTATAAAACTAAGAAAGTTTTCGCCGTTAACGAGAACTATTTTTATTGTTTAACAATTTTTAACCCCCCACTGTGTTTATGGCTTCTTCTTTTTTTGTATGGTTTCAGTTCTATTAATTTCAATTTTGTTCAACCAGCTGTTTGATTTTCTTTTGATATTCCAGTTTATAATTGTAATATATAATTCCTCTTGTTAGCAGAAAAAATTTACTAGATTTAAATTTTTCAGTAATACATACAACCATAATATATTCCCGTATCGTGAATCCCGTATATTTATTACTGCGAGTGCAGTAGAGGTCAACTGTAAGGTCATGATATTATATTTATCGAATAAATTATTGGAACATTCATTCACACACACACATTGCTGCACAAACATTAATAGAGATCCAATAATATATATACCGACGAACAGACTTCTTAAAACGACCTAAACAAAATAATGATATTTCACTTTTTCATGATAGTCTTTACGACTGCATTTACATAAAAAAATAACTTTTTAACACGCTTTTTTCACACACACCTTGTCCAAACAACTTTAAATCGATAATTAAATGGGTATATTTTCGCAATTATCTCTCATGCATCATTTGTTTAATTCATAGTCTTTATAAACAGCCCGTTTACTAGAATAATACCGTCGTATTATAAAGCCCGTGAAGGCAGAACTCAATAAGTAAGAGGTGCTCTCGTTAGATTCTAGATAATAAGCTTATTCTTTGACGTATGAAGTGGGCTGGTAATTATGGAAATTAATTTCGCGCCATGGCTTGAATGAGCAATTATATACTCTGATTGCTTATTGCTCGTTAATCGTGAGTATATTCTGATTTGAGATTCTTATATTATACCTAATGGGTTTTACGTGAGATATAAGGTTTATTTTTCATAGTGATTGGTTTACTAATGTTATGTGCGTATGTAGGAGTATGTATTTCTATGTATCGGTACGTAACGTAACCTATGAAAAATATTTGAATTGCCTGATACACACCATAAAATCAGTAATTTAAAACATGACGAACGACATTAAAACATGACAGAAAAAAATTGGGATAATATATAGTACTAGAGGTCCGCCCCGGCTTCGCCCGTGGTATATATTTCGCAATAAAAGGTAGCCTATGTCCTTTCTCGGGTATCAAAATATCTCCATACCAAATTTCATGCAAATTGGTTCAGTAGTTTAGACGTGATTGAGTAACAGACAGACAGAGTTACTTTCCATACGAAACGAAACAGCCCACGCAGGAAAGTAGGATTCCAAATGGATTATCATTATAATATTTTCTCTACAAATAAAATATAAATGAGGGATTTTGTTACTAGGCTTAATAGATAAAAAGAAAGGCTTGGTTAGAAACGTCACAGATAAAAAAGGTTTTAAAAAGTTTTAATACCATTAAGTTATCTAGCGGTTATAAAGTAAAGGTAAATAATAATTTATTACGTACGCACCTGATGCCACGTTTCCACTGTAACGTGGTATTATCTCTACGTGTTAGATAGCCAAGGATAGCCGTGTTTTAGGAGGGTAAGCGTGTTTTGAAGATATACTATGGTTAAGGTATTATACATTTCATTTAGCCGGACTACCGTTTCAATTTCTTTTCAGCAATACTACCGCTATAATAAAGATTCGATCTTTTATATATTCATGAATAGGTTGGTGTTCCTTCAAATTTGGAATAGAGATATAATATTATGTATCCTAATAATAACTTAAAATTACTAATTCTATTTTCCCTTACGGATTAAATCGCCTTTTTTTCTTGTTCTAATGTTTTACCAGTGCACACTTTTTTGGTTATATTTTGCGAATCCATGAGGGCTCCAAAATTTTTGTCTAGTCATAGTGGGATAAAATAGGAGTTCTTTACTCAATCTATTCCTTTCTAGTCATGTTATGCCAATAATTTATCTAACATTAAAATGCTATAATATACTAAAATATAATTTAAACCTATAAAAAGGTAGATTACGTGTTATCATCATCATTATTACATCATACAATATTTATGTTTGAATCTACACTTTAAAATGAGAATAACAATGTAGGCATTTCGATTAACTAATTTGTATCTCATATTATAATTGAGATTATCTTAGAAAACTCAAACTGAACATTTTAATTAAAATTTCAACTTTCTTGAAATTAAATTAAAATTTTCCATTCGAGATTTGATCGATCAATCATTAGTAGATACTAATTAAAGGTAATTGTTACCATTAATTTTTTATTAATATTCAAATACAGAATATTATACTTCGTGACCTTTCAGTTATACCATAAATAATATTAAATAGGTCCTTTGACATTCACACAATTGCGAATACCATTTTACGCTAGTCACTTCTCAGATAAACTAGGTAGTAAAAGCTGGAAAAAGATTATTTTACTTTCGACATTTTACTTAACAGTAATGTTCATTCTCTCTATCCCAAGCTTTTTCTAGAGGCATTGTTCATTAAGATGAACATTCAGTGAAAAGGCTTCATAATACAAATATCTTCAATCCACGGTAAATAAGGATATTGTAGACACCTCTTTATAAATTAAAATGTAAAACATAAAATATATTATCTTAGAAAAAAATGTTTTTAAAAATCTTCAGTGAGATTATACGCTCAGATTTTAATATGCCCTAATACTCATATTATAATATTCTCTAGAAGGCTTACCTTGAGATCGTCACAGATGTAAAATTTAATATTAGTAGCGTTAGCTACTATTAAGTATTCTGTGATATTAGTTCGATCAGATCGACGTTTGCATTCACATATAAATATTATAGTACTATCGTAATAAATAATAATATAAGAACCGTAATCCTGAAAAACGCAAGGAATTGGTAAGAGCAGTTTGCATTTTGTAGGAGCAAAAGTGAAAGCTCTTTACTCAATAATTTGGGAAACTCACTCACTCAACTCAGCTTTACGTGCATAAATTATGCGATACCATGATTAAGACAATGCCTTAAAATGTTACTGTATTTTTGGGAAGCGTTCTCGAGTGTTTGTATTATTTGACCAATTTTATATTACTTAAAATGTATTAAGATTAGATTGGATATCCCAACGATGTAGTAGGATGTTTATTGAGAACACTACAAAGTAGTACAAATTATATAAGTGTTCTTAATTATATTATCAAATTATTACTAGCTTACCGCCTACAACTTTAAGTACCTACGTTTTGTGGGATTTCCGTGATAAAAACTACAATACATATTGTTATTATTAATCCAATTTTACCCTCTTTTTGTGCGCCAAATTTCAAAAAAACCGGTTCAGCAAGCGTGACAAACAAACATACAAACTTTCGCATTTGTAAAAAGAAACAAAGTAGGTTTTCAAGTTTTGGTCAGTTACCGTAATTATATTATACGAGATTTGTTTAACAAATTAAATGATATACTGCAGGGATGATTAAATATTTATCCACAGTATGCAGTATTAAATAATTTCAAGAGAACGCTTTTTGAGAAAACAATGTTTTCAAAGTTCAACTCCACTGCACTATTGATGATAATGGAGATGAGCTATCTCGCTACGTATAACATAAACTTTAAAAGACCGCTGGGCTCATGTGACTCTAACATTTTAGCGACAAAGACAAGAAAACTTTTAGCTTTGTCAACAAGCAAAACATTTTATAAATGTACGTGTTTGAGACATTCATACACTTCAGGGACCAAAATACTAAGGCTTTTAGTGAAACCTGAAAGTTGTAAATATTTGTAATATAATTGTCGGAAAAATTCGTTCTCATTTAGGTAAAAAAAAAATATTCCTTTATATAAATCAGCTGCATGTTTTATAGTATTTTGTATAGTGACAAATGAGTACATCTGATGAGTAAAATTCGTATTTACTGTTTTTTTTAGCATAATTCGTAACTTACGGTACTATCAAAAACTGTAAAAGTTAAGTTTTTGTATCGTTATTTCAGTCGGTTGCCTAGAATAGATCACTCATAAGCAAACAGGCCGCCTTCTGTGTTGTGTTTTCGTAAAGAATTACTATTATTTGTATTGTTTTTATTTTGGCAGAACGATAAAATGTGTAAATAATATATAAATATACGATTGCTTTGGGCATCACCTTAATTTCTATGGGTTTGAATTCGCAGGAATAAAGCCGAGAAGCAGTGTTGTTCCGTATAATTCTGCCCTTCAGATCTAATTGATAAAGGACGCCATCTAATTGAATCGGAAGTAACATTCTCTAAAGAAAACAAATTCATTTCAGTGGAGTCGGGTCGAAAAAGACCTTCGCAACAATTTCCACATAAATCCAGATAATTTACATATAAAAGATTTTATCACAGGTATCCTTAAAGATTTACTGTTTATCTCTCGTTATGTGCTTGATTTCTTTAGGGTAATCTTGAGTTAAAATATTCTCTCCAGGTTACCTGGTACTCGATACCGAAGGGAAGAATAAAAAGACATAGAGTAATGGAAATGTGCGATCTTTATTGAAAACTAGAATATTAGGAATACTAGCTATTATGAAAAGATCAATTTATATTGACTTGTACAAATGCATGCGTATTTTAGAGGATTATTTGATTTTAACGAAGAGGTACCGGGCCCATACTTTTCAGGAGACGTGATATGTGACGTCATTTTATAATTTCTTTCTTATAATTGTATAATTAATTTGAATTGAGAATTCTAGTTCTAGTTACAGAAGAAACAAAGTTGTAACAATATTATTACATAACAAGAAAATGCAACATATTAAGATTGCAGATAAAATCGTCTTGATATTTGCGGTGTGCCCGTTTCGGGCCGCTAAACTTGGCACGGATTTTACATTGTAACACCGTGTTACGATTTATGTGAAAATATTATAATTGTTTGATATATTTCAATCGTAAATTTTAGTCAAACGTGACGTTATAAATTTACCAACGAACAATAAACAAATTTGAAAAGGAATCTACAATAATTAACCTTTTCGAACATTTTGCAGGTCATAAAAAAGCATTTTAATTTTTTAAGTAATAATTTTAATGCAGAGGTTAATTCAAAGGCCAATATTATAAAACCAATTTTATATTAACAGCAATTTACAAACAAACCACCTAAAAACAAAAGGTTTATAGGATTATTTTTTCCACCTAAAAAACAATAGGTTTATAGGATTATTTTTTCCACGTAAAAACAATAGGTTTATAGGATTTGTAAATAACATGAACAGTTTCTTTTTAAATTCTGACTTTACAGAAAACAATGCACTTACTTCTACGGTCTCATCTATTAGATCACCACAGATATTGATCTCGCAGTCAACAATCCATTATTCTTATTCAATAATAAATCACGTCTTATCGCTTTATATCGATTGTTTCCTTGCTTCATTTACTAGCGAACATCATGACAATTGAATGAATTACTTATGGTACGTTCAGACCCGTGGCAAGCAGCCTGGCAAGCAGACCGCGCACTTACGACACAAACAAAGAAACAAGGGCGCATACACAAACAACATTTTTGTTTGTGCCCGTGCTTGTGCTCGTTGAATGTCACTTTGAACGCAAGCGTCTGAACCCACCATTAGATACAATTTTGCTACATTAAGGCATAATTAAGCTTCACATGCAGTGCACAATAGCTATTATGAAGTTCTAGGAATGGTATTTTAAAGTGTTAGTGCAATTTATTGAGCTGCGAATAACGATGTCATTTCGCCGATTACCTACTTGGAAATTTCGGGAAATGCGAAATGTTATCCTACCTACTGTGTTCTAATATATGACATTCTCGAGTCACAATGTTAGTTATTCTATTCCCCCGAAACAGCTGCATCGATTCTCATGGAATTTTGTGTGCATATTGGGTAGGACTGCAAATCGAACATCGATTTTTCATACCCCTAAGTGATAGGCAAGAGAAAGGTAGAGCAAAGTTTCCTGGACAGTTAGAAATTCATTTCAAAAGTCTGTGAGGATATTATGCCTCTTACTCTTTCACAAAAACTCGACGGATTTGAATGAAACTTTACAGTTATGTGGGTTATAGTATAAGAATAAAACATGAGCCACAGCCATTTCGTTTTTGCTCGCGGCTTCGTCTGCGGGTGAAACCGTGCGGCATAGCTAGTATAGTATAATCTGTTGTTCTGCACATCACTCACATTGATATTTGTGTATAGTGTATAGGTAACTTAATCTTCGAGATGAGCTTCTCTTCCCGGTATTCTGTCTTACTGTAATCTCAGATTCAGTGAGTAATTCTACTAGCTTACTGCCCGCGGATTCGACCGCTTTGTCTATAACCTAATAAATTATGTAATACTAAAACCTATCTATTAAATCACTTGAATCACTCTATTAAAAAAACAGCATCAAAATCCGTTGCGTAGTTTTAAAGATTTAAGCATAAAAAGGGACATAGGTACATAGAGACAGAGAAAGCGACTTTGTTTTATACTATGTAGTGATAATAGTTTTTTTTTGTGTTGAATCATAAAAGTATAATCCTGATTTTTCTAATATTAGTGTAACAGATAAAAAGTATTCTTAAATGAACACGACACGAAAGCATTTTAGTAAAATTAGATAAGTTTCTGTAGAATATCTCAGACAAACTCTAATAATAAATTTCAGTAACATAATATTATAATGACTAGTGACTGTTTGTGATTCTTATTTAATACGAGAGGACAAAAAATATTCAACGAAGATATATAGGAGTTTTGTATGACATTGAAAGTGAAAAGTTATCTTAATTTTTTATCAAGGACACATAATATTAAATAGATATTTGATTTTAAGAAATAATAATATTTATGCAGTAAAGAGAAAGTTGTTTGATGAACTAGAGATGAGTCCTCTCAGTAGTATTGAGATATTTTATTTACCTATATACCTTTAGGGATTATACCTACCTATATACCTTTAGGGAATAGGTATCTACTGCCACAGCAAGGCATTCCTATGTTTTTGATAGTAATCCAAAGCATAGGAAGGCATTGTTTCAAATAGGAAATGAAAATATTTTTTGCCGTCAACACTACAGATAGCTTTATCTATTTTGCAGTTGTAAAAAACAACCTTAATATTCTTATATTTACCACAAGCTTACATCTTCATTATACCAAAATAAAGCCACACTTTACCAGAGTAATTTGTCGGAGTGACTTGCCCAAACTCGCTGGGTTTATCTTACGCCTTAAGTTCTCAATAATATTATGACAATTCAGAAATCTTGAAAAGTGTTACTTTACCGCTACAAAAAAAAATTAAAATAACATAAAAATATTTACAATCAAATAACAGCAATATGAAATAAACACTGCAGTATTAATTATTATTATGACATTAGATCATTCCAATATTTCTGCCTACTGTGTCGAAAATCTCTGTGCCCCTGCTCAGGAATAATGCAGTTTCCTACCAAGCGATAAATTTTTTAAATCGTTGATCGATTTTACATCCCTGAACATGAAGATTTGATTTATCCTTTCCAAAAGAATAAATCAAATCATTCCTCCTTACAATATTAAATAAACGTACATCTAAATTATCCTATTACATTCATACAAATTGCGAAGATTTCACGAATAAGTAAAAAATTCTTACGAAAGTGTTGGATTGTGTAAAAGTGTTATAAATTTTGAACACGTTCATTAGGCCCCACGGTCTCCGCCCAGGCTTTTAGCGACACACGTCGCCATATATAATAAGATTTTCTTAATTTAACACTACCTTATATTATAACAAATTCAACAAAGACCGACGTGATGAATTTCATGCAATCATTCTAAATTAAAAAAGCTTTGGATCCTTTTCCATTTGGCATTTAGAAACTTCCAGAATGTTAAAAAAGTATTCGTGGTAACTTATTTTCGACTTTCGATATTAGAAATATGTTATTTATATCTTATTCTATTTTATTTGTATTGTCATATTATTAACATGATGTTGTTATTATATTGTAACACAAATTTTCTTATTTATTGAATAATCTTATTTAATGATATTAATAATTTATTGTGAGTTATTTGTCCTTTTGTATATTGAAAATAGTTGTGATAAATATAAAAAATAGACAAAATACATTTTTATATTTCAGTATGAGGTATTAAAAGTATGAACGGAAAATTATTTGTAGAAGCGATCACTAATCTAGGTTTTGTCTAATACTATCAAATTTATATAAAGAAAGATTTTTATAATAGTATAAAGTTTTAGGTCTTAGCCATCTATAATATAAAAATGAATCCCAAAATGTGTTGGTAAGCGCATAACTTGAGAACGGCTGAACCGATTTCGTTAATTCTTTTTTTATTATATTCCTTGAAGTACGAGGATGGTTCTTATGTAGAGAAAACGTAAATATATACCACGGGAGAAGCCGGGGCGGACTGCTAGTAGCCTATAAATATATACTTCAAAGAGGAACCGAAAAATAGTAATTTAAATTAAACCCTCTAGTTCAGACAATTTGAAATTCATCGACTTTTCGATCAGTTGAAGGAAATATAAAATTTCGGGATAAAATGCCTTGACGGAATATGTCAGGCTCGTCAACCGTTTCTCAACTTTGTCGTATCGAGTCAAGTCCTTGCTGTCACGTTGAGGTTCATTGGAGCGATTTAATATATTATTGAAAAAATGTTATAATTGTATCAAGTTTTCTTATACCTATTATTTTAAATACAATGTGCATTTATTGTATTATTAAATAAATTCATGACTTTCATAACTCCGTTTTGTTTTAAACGGAATTCTGTGAACGATGTAAAATTCCAAAATAGCAGAACAGACATAAAAATAAACAATATACATTAGTACATAGCAGGAAAGCATCTAACACGAATGTCCGAAGTCCTAAAACTGAAAACAAAGAATAAAGACGTGATCTAATAAATAACAAATGCAGCTGTCGTCGCGGCTGTCGACAAAGCAAGTTATAGTTTTGTAAATAAATGTCGTCTAATCCTGTGTTGTAAGCTCTCAAGTGGCTAGGAGCCGGAAAACTTTTAAATTTCTAATGAGTTTTGTGGAAATTTAAAAATAAACTTTGTAACGTTCGTAAATGGTATTACATTTTGTTTGTCCACACGTAGACGTCGAGAAAAGATTAATATTAGATAGAAATAAATATATTGCCATTTGATTTTAAAACTATAGCTGATTAATATTATGCTTCCTTTTTTATTTTAAATATATTTATAATTTCATTATATTTAATTATTATGTAAACTCGCTGAAAACAAAAAAATGTTTAAGTATAAACGGGTTCACATAGAGCGACCATCCAAATGAAATTGGACCGTTCTCTATATAATTTGAACTTATAGAAAAATAAAACCTAATAAAAAGTTATGACATTAACAGCAGTTGTAAATATTAATAAAGTAAAACTCATTAGGTCCTACGTGATACTTCATTTTACCTTTCACTAACACTAGGGGATATTACCGTCTGATAATTTCAAATTCATATACTACAGTGTCATATATTTTTATACTGTATTGGCTTTAATGATAAAACTTAGTCACTATTTACTTATTTAGTAATCTTTGATATAAGCATAAAAAATATTAGGTAGGCACCTACTAGATATTATTTAGATTTATAGAGTTGTAATTCACTTTTAAAAACATTGAAATTGAAAATATAGGTACCAATATCAATGGAATTTTAAAGTGAAACTTTTATTACATCGTCTCAAACTTTTTGGTCTGTGTAGCGCATGTCGCGTGTATCGCGGCTGCCGAGTAGGTATACCTACTCGGCACGCGACATGCGCTACACAAAGCAGTGTTCGGAACCGTTCGAACAGTTTCACTTTTACCGTGGTTTCATAAAACCACACAACATTTTTTTACATTACGACCTGCGACATAATGCAATACGGACGGCTGATTTTCGAAAGAACCGCGTGGAAGCCCCAAATTAGGTTAATACCGATGTAGCATCCAAAAACCTAATCGTACGGTGATCACAGTGAGCAATCGACTTTCAATTGACCGGTTCTGTTTATTTGATTGTTCAACGCAATGCATGTTTTTATTCTACCCACATAAAGTTTTCGACAGATTTCCATAATGTAGACTGCATTAGGGTAAGAATAACACCGCGTTCGAAAATTTATTTGCCGCAACTTTTGGATTCTTTTCAAGAAATATCATTTTAAATATTCCGAAGTTACATGTTATATTCAGGATTATAGCGAATACTACAAAGGGATGCTCATTAAAAATACATATCGTGTTGAATTTAAAAGGCCGAATTTTGTTTAAAATTTCGTTTAAAATGATATAAAATGGTCTTCGTGCATCAAGCATTCTGTTGTTTTATATTCTAAAAAAAACATTCATGTAATTATTATCCTTATTATCTATAATAATGCTCTAGCTTTAACAAATTATGATGACGTATAATATTAAAAATCCATTTCAATACATGTTTTCGTTATTAAAAAAAATGAACATTTTTCTATTATTTTTAATAAGTAACAAAAATATGTTTCATGGGAAATAACTCAGTTAACGCGGAAAAGAAAAAAATCTGATTAGTTATGATCCTCTGCCGGTAGTCGTATTGAACCACAAAGTTATCTTATAAGTAATATCCTTGTAGCTTCAGGCAATCGGATTTCAAACTCAATGTTCAGTCAGCTATAACAAATATCTATAAATCCAATGTTTTGTATTCATCCCAATGATATAAAGATAATACTCTCTTTAATAACCCTTCTTGAAGCCTATCTCGGCGACGTTTTAAAGAGCTTGATAATCTTTCCCATTACTTTCTGGAGTTTGGATAATTTGTTCCGGGGACTAAGAAATTGCGCGATTATTAGATTGAGTGAAAAAAATAACATTAGCGCTTTAATTGCGAGGGTGATAATGTAACGAAATAGCGAGAACTTGACGGAAATTTATGGACACGCATTTTTGTTGGAAATGAAGAATTTTGATTAGAGTTCCTTTGATGTGCTCTTTTTCTGTGGAAAGCATATTGATACACGAATCGGGTTAGTAGCAGGGCAGTATAACTTACTTAACGCCAAAGTGATAGAATATTAATCATATTTTATCGCCTTTCCTTCCCTATTCTCTTTTTATTTCTATCATCCGTATCCTTAATAATATTAAAGATGAGCAATATTTCGGCGGAATTGTTATGTTCTTATATGTAAGTATGAGTAATTTTTTATAGCGCGTGAGAAATCTTAAGAGTGCTTTCGTATTTAATACCAGGCCCAGAGGTTTATTTGATACAAAATGCAAAGTAAATTAGAAAACATTTGATTTGATTTGATTCTTCTTGAAATAATTTACATTTATGTAATTTTTTCACACTTAAACTACTGATCCAATTTCAACAATTATCCCACAAGCAGAAAGCTTGTGAGCTTCTTACTGAGTCATATAGGCAATATTTTCTTTCGATTCTATCCCGAGTTCGTCTGGGCGGATCCGGGACGACTAGCATACCTAAATAATTGAAACAACATTATTACATTTTCGAAACATTACATACTAAATCATACAGTTATGTATTCTATGTTAGTTCTATCCTTTAGTCTCTTTATTCGACTCGTTGCACCTATCAATGCTACGAAGTATGTTTTATTCGAGATCTCGGTTATCTCTCCTTACAGTCGGCTGCACTAAGATGAAACTACGGACCGAGTAGAGGACTTTCGTATACAAAACTTTACTATTTATAGTTTCAAAAACTATTATTAGCAGATTTAAAAAGTTTATAAAGAGAATGCCGTAGATAAAGAAAAGTAAAATAATAATGGAAGAATAATTATCATCTTTAATAACTTGTATGATTTCATCAATATTAAGATTATGGTTCTAATTTAAACAATAATTGGTTTGCTGAAATCATCCTTATAAAAAAAACGTTCTAAGAAGAAAGTAGAGCAGGGAAATGGTTCACAATATTATATTATTATTTTAATGTAGGTATAACATTTGTATAATTCGTAAAACATAATTAAATTTGATTATATAGGTACTTTTATTAATTTTTAACGCTAATAGGTCTCACACCATCTATCATTTATTATATTATGTTTATTTTCATACAATGTGAGCTTTCTATACAGAAAATAAAGAAAACAATGAAAACAATATAATACATAACACTCTGTAAATATGAATTGCTCAATGTAGGAAGAGGGCGATGACATGAAGAAGCTTAGCGAACAGGATAATATTCTGATAACCCAAAATTTTACAATGTATATAACGCAAGTCATAAATTATAAAATATCAAGGCAAAGTATGACGTAAATAATTTAACGTTATATAATTAAAATAGATAGATTTAAAATAGATTTTAATTCTTTATTGGGTTTAGTCGTTACGAGAACAAACTTCCTGAACCGAGAAATGACTAATCAGAAGTTGTTTGATAAGAAACCTATTATAGTTTAATGAGTATTTGAGGTTTAATAGTATTTAATTTATAATGAAAGTGGATTGCCTCTTTCTTGTGGACTTTTGTAACTTTATATATAATTTTAAAATCACACCACCTTATTATACTCAGAACCCAACTTCAAGATGGAAAAATATGTGTAATGAAATATAAAAAATGTCTTTAAATAATTTTAACCAAAAGTAAGACAAGGTAGTAAACTAAGCATGAATACTTTATAGATCTAATTAGATATTATTAAAAATTATACGACATGCAAGTAAGGATACGTGACTAGTTGCTTATATTACCACATTCACAATAAGTTCAGCACTAAATCTACTGAAACCTTTCAATAAAGATAAAGGTGAAAATTCCAGAGAATTCGATTCAAAAGAAAGTCTAATCGTACTTCAATACGCTGGTAACATCTGCACAAAAGCATAAAACATTCCCGTTTCAACTTGTCACTTGTCTTCACTCCATCGCCTTAGAGAATAATAGTGCCGTAAATTCTTAAATGACAGTTCACTGGAGTACTCCCGAACTTAACTAAACTAATAAGGTCACAATAAAACTCCCCTCGGGTGTATGATTTACGTTTTGGTAGTAGATTACTTTTGTTTTCATGTTAAAGTTTTTAATCGATTTAACATGATCGTAAGCTAATGTGGTACTATAGTAGCAGCTTACATATTTAAAATTGTATTAGTAATAGTAAAAATTGAATTTTAAGACTTCACTAATTACCACTCCTTTATCATTAGCCTAATGTCGCGTTCAATTCTATTTAATTAATAAACTACCAATTAATTTAAAAGATTTGGTCTTATTTCAAATTTACATTGCACTTCTTATTTCCAAGTGGGTTTGAAAACTTCTTGCAAAACTAGGTGCAGTTTGCCGTGAATATTTGAAATTCCCCGGAGAAATATCCATCAGAAATCAATATTGACCCGGGTATTGCCCAAATTAAATTTACTACCGCAACCTATACCAGATCGCTGCGATAAAATGATTCTTGGTTCACAATAAATTATTTTTATGTTGTTGTTTTTACAGACTTATTTATTACGTATAATAATAACATGTATTGGAATATAATTGTTTAGGGAACATTGAAGCAATCTGCAAAAATATTCTCATAATTATATTTTCAGCTATAAAATAATATTTGAATATTATATTGGACGAACAAGACATGTATGTATAACATTTTATTATTTATATACAATAAGTATAATAATTATATTTTTCGTATAACAAAATATTGCATTTCTATAAACTAAACCTAAATAATTCATATCTATACATAAATATATATAATAAATATATATAATAATATATATAATAAATCTGTAGAAGGGTCAATTCTGTACATTGAAAATATTGAAAAAATAGTGTTACTGAATCGATACCAAACCCAAATTTGTGATTAAATTTTTTTTTGTGTGTCTGTCTGTCTGTCCGTCTGTCTGTCTGTCTGTCTGTCTGTCTGTCTGTAGCATCACGTGAAAAATAACGGTTCGATTTCGATGAAACTTGGTATAATTATACCTTATTATCCTGGGCATAAAATAGGATACTTTTTATCCCGGAAAAATACGTAGAAAAAAATAAATCTTTATTTTTCCGCGCGAACGGAGTCGCGGGTGGAAGCTACTTTTGAATAAAAATACGTACCTATATAATAAGTTTCCTGCTTTCCTGTGGGGACTATAATTTGATAATGAATAAATTTTTAAAGCAGAACAAAGATTTTTTGGACCATGTTTTTATCATGAGGTTAAGTTTTACCAAGGTCTAATCTATCTTTAATATAAAATATTCTAAAAATCACTAGACTAAGGTTGGAAGATAAAACATGCTTGTTTATTAGCGGTGCTAAGTATACGGAATAATATTAAATCCCACATCCTAAATCGCTGAATGCTGACGCTTGTTAATGCGAAGCGTATTCCGAAAGCGGCTTTACACGACGTCACTAAAGACATAGAATAAGAATTTTCACCGCAAAATTAAATTTGCGTTTCGTTCAAGATAATTGTTTTAAGGTTTTATTGAAGTCACGTAGCATTTTTACTTTTTATTTGAATAGAATACAAGTGAGAATAATAAAAACATTACTTAAAAATAATAATATTTTTTTTTGTAAGTATAGGAGGAAATTTCCAGAATTATTGACTGACACTACCTTTGGTGGCCACAATATACTGGTTCTCTAGTTATCATTATAATAAGTCTTGCAGAGTTAACTTGCAAATAATGTGTTCGGTTCTGGACTGAGTTATGTGTGTGTCTGCACTCTGCAAGTGTTGTTTGCTTAGTAAGTTTTTTATATCAACTAGCGCAATACTTACACACCTATTATACAACTTATTATAATTTAATAAGCTAAGCTAAATAAGTAAAGGTTTATTATACTGCTATAAAGTATAGTTTCATGGTCAAAGCTTATAAAATGAAAAGGATCTCTCATGGTAAGTATTCAGTGACAGTTTGTCTTTTCTTTTGTCTAATCATTAAAACCAGCTACGAGAATTTTTAATCAACAAAAGAATGTACAGTAATATAAAATGAAGCGTTCATTCGAGCCTACGTCTATCGCTACGCCGTAGCGTCGTAGTTGTCATTTATAAAGGTTAATAAAGAGAGACATTAGTCTGTTTAAAATGTTGAAACGTCATAAAATTAAATGACAGTTATACTTGTTCATAAGACTCGTGAAATACCCCCAAAACTTAACAATTTCATAAAGCGAGTTTCAAAAAACATTACTTTGAATTATGGCCAAAAGTTGAATGTTACAGAGTTAAAAGTTCAAATATTTGCATAATATTATTTATTCACAAATACCTTGAGTGCGAAATGGGCAAATTTTTCATGAAAACATTTTTGTTATTGTATTCGGGGACAATTTGGCATTCTTTGTTTATTCTTCCTGACTGCAGGGTGGCATTGTCCCTTCGCAAACAACAATTTAAGAATCAATTAGCGAGTTTGGAGCCATGCCAGTTATCATTCTGTTGCTGTGGAACGAGTACAATCATTTGTTTATTGCCGTTCATTTAGCAATGGCTTTTCGTTTTGCGTATGGACTACGTTGTGAATAATTCTGAAATTTCTGTATGGATAGATAGTTAGGTTATAATTATTGTATGCCAAAATATATTTGGAAATTATAAATAATTACGTAACGTAGCTTATTGAATCATTAATAGAAATATGTAAACACTTTCTAACAGTGGGTCATTAATTATTTAATTGAAACATATTGCATCCTCTGAAACAGGAATGAGAAGCTCAAACTTCAATTAACCCATCTCGAAAAAGGTAGTTACAAAACAGACAAAAAATAAACACATCTTCGCAATAAATTCTTCGGAAAAATAATATCTAAAAAATACGTAAAATATAATTTGATAAAATAATAAACTCAATCCTTTAATTAGCACATAACAAGAGGTCCCATTATCCCGAAACAAATAAAATTAGAGACAATATCGTAACATGTTCCTAACTTTTTGATGTCACAAATCTCGTCGTTCATATTCAATCAAAACTTTTCCATATAAGTTGATAATATCAGTGACGCGGGATTCCGAAATTGGGTAATTCTACGGATTCATTTGTTTAATAACAAGTTTAAACGCAGTTCTAGAATAATAAATTACTAATAAATTGGCTAATTTATTAGTAATTTAAAGTAAACTATTTATAATGAAAAAATGGACAGTAAATTGAATTTAACTGGGAATATTAGAAATTGATAGGACGCAGGCAGGTAGGTGGGTATCTTTTCAAAAAACTTTACTAAAAGTAGCTTTTTTATGTGTGTATATGAATTATAGAAAATTGAAGTTATCCTTTTGAAGATAATCATCACTTGGCAAGTGTAATGGATAAATATTTTTAATAAAAAAGTTCTCTATAAACTTCATAAGAGTCAATCATTTTGTCTCTCTAAAGCTGACCTACCTACGGCTGATTTGTGAGATTGGCTGAATCCTGAATATTAGGTACCAATATTATGCCTTAACGTGACGTTAAGCTGTCAGTCTAGTACCTGATCTCAGACGCATCTTGTTACCAATATCATCTATAACAATATAGCTTATGTTATACCTCTATAATGCAATATAGACTGACGCCGTCCATTACATGAAGGTTCGGTCAGGAGCACGTGTTACCAGATAAAAAGTAACGTACTATTAGTTACTCTGTGCATAGCATGCAAATATTGATAGCGAGATATTTAGGTGTATTTTTTGCAGTTGTATAGAACGATTTAGTAAGAGGATTTTTAGAAATGCCTATAAATCATCTCAATATCATAAAAACTGATATTCTATTATATTTATCTTTTCTTCTGTTACCTTCGTCAACTTACATTTTATTTAGTATCTGGTAGTTTGCTGGTCATTGTTTGTTAGACATATTTACTATTGTGTCTTCATTTGCATAATTAAAATAATATTATTAAACATCACAAACGTTTCAATTATTTTCCAAATTATGTTTTTATTATCCAATCCCTACTTAGCGTAATATCCCTACTTATGTTTCTTTTGTATAATTCAGCAATATCATAGTAAGCTCAGTTTTATTACATTATCTCAAAATATAAAGTGGACTTAATATGAAGCGCCCTTTAATAATAAGTGACAAAGGTTTGACGCAACAGAACCTGTATCATAAGGTCACCATTTTTACGTCATGTTTATGACAAGGATTGTCCATTATGAAAACTCCAAAATTTAAGGCTTTTAGTTGATATTTCAAAATTGTTGTACCTTTATATTCCATAATAAAGACAATTTTGTATTTAATTATGTGTGTATTTTATTTGGATTAATTAAATATGTTATTAATATATTTTATTGCTATAGAGAGTAATCGCATTAATACAGATTAAGACAAATTCAGGCAATTATTCATATAAATTTCATAAAAAATAGTTTAACTGAACTAGACTTATAAATACCCATATTTTTCGACACCACAACTGCATGAATATTGCCTACTCGTATAAAATGAAATGAATGGAATTTCACAGTCATATTAAATAAATTTTTGTTGCATTTTGTGTACTATATTAATATCTTCGTTGGAATTTATCCACCCTTTGTACAAACCTTTGTTGTTCCAAAACATGAAAGGCGTAAGCCTATATTATTATTCACTAAACCCATTGTTTTAGCAAAATCTAAATGGATTAGGTAATTACAATAAAATGTAATGCATGGATTAGTAATTCTAAACATCCGTGAATATTATTTTTAACCCAAATATACAAAGAAAATTTGTACATTATTTGTATCGAATTTGTATCCTGCAATAGTTTTTTACAAAAGCAATAAGAAACGTGAACTTGTACACTGTTGATTATAATAGCCTTACTTAAAAAATATACAAACAAAAACAAAAAGAGTTTATCTATCCACTCGAATAGTCATTATCGTATTAAGCTCACAGCCTATAACCGGCACAAGGCACAAAGGGTAAACTAGATAAGTACTACTTTGCCGGGATTTTACCGTTATCTTTTAAGGTTCATAAATAGTTGAGGAAGTTTCGCTCTTCCCGAACAAACTTGGCAACACATTTTCTTCGAGAAATAGAATATTGTACCAATTTGTAACTCCCCAAATCAATCATAACACGTATGAACTAAAGTTCTTTTGACTTTCGTACACAACAAATTGTGTAGATCACATACAAGAGTTTCTGAAACTTAACCGTAAATATTTAAACGATGTTTCACTTCTGTTTCTTTTCTTCTATTCAATTATTTATTTTAAATTGTGTGCGTAATTAGACGAATGATAAATACATCAACATATTAAGTTGGAATAATGAAATAATAATTAGAAAATGAACGTAAAATTTCAGCGAAAGATCCGTGAATAAAAGGCAGATTAAAAAGCTTTGTTCTTCATTCATCTTGCGTAATCCAAATTACTTATTTAAACGAGAACATTTTTATATATTTGAAAGATTAAATGAGTTGGTATAAGATCGTGTAACGACTGAAATAAGCTCAATGGCTCAGTCATATAAAAATGAATCTTAGTCATTTTACAAGTAATAATAATAATTGACTGGAAATCAAATACTACCGATGGAAAACCAAAAATCAAATAATATATCATATTCTTGTTTGAAGTACGATTTGGTTTGGCGAATAATTCCCAAAAAAAAAAGCAAATAAAGCAAAAATGATTAATTGGTTTTGATTTTTCGAGACAGACGCTTTACAATTAATTACAGGTTGAATATTGTGTTTTAAAGCCAAATTTATTAGAAGATTAACATTAAATGAAGGGTTTCCATATAATTATTACACGGTATAATCACTTTAAGATTACGTATTATGAAGCTCATAAATGCTTTGAAATTAAATAATAATCTGAACATGATAATATTATACAGTATCTATTAAGATACAAACTAGACTTTATGTAATTTTAACCTTAGAAAATTTGCTGTTAAATGTGTTCGAAATTATAGAGTAAAATGAAATTATTTTAATTATCCTTGTTTATTGTTTGTTAACAAGTTTTGGTTATTGACCTTTATAAATAAAAATCGAATACTTCCTATCGTACTTCTACAAATCGCTTTCGTTTGGTAGAAAGAGCTTCTAACAATCACGATATTGTTTTCCTTGGCGAACTAACACAGTCCAATATATACGTAGTTTGAGAGTAAACTGATATGATTCAAGACGCACGGAAACTTTGATACAAAGAAACTGCAATCGATTTTAATTATATAACGTATCCTGTACGCGAAGCAAATCTTTGTAATTCAATCCGATCTTTAATTCATAATGCCCATCACTATTATGTAAAAAGTAAGTAGGTACTAAGCAGTAAGCACTTATTATTTTTTGTTTATAACCGATTCTATTCGTCATTTAAATATTTTTGACATTTATTAACAACTATTTGGAGATACATAGCATAATTTAAACAATATCATCTACTGTTTAATTAAAATCCTCTCATAAACTAGAAACAGTGGTCTTTAAAAATATTCTCATAGTCAAAACTAGATAAAACTCCAAGGTTTTAGCGTGTCAAGGAAAACGTCGCGATAAGTGAGTAAACTAAGAGTAAAACACTAAGAAAGTAACAAAACGGGTGCTTTATGTGTTAAGTGGCCATTTCTTTGTTAGCGCTAGAGCAGACGTGTTTTGAGCACGTTCTCATTATCGATGTATGGACGGCACGACCAGTTACAGCCCTTGTATCATTATATAGTTATATCGAACTTTTTTAATTCAAGCTAATCTGAGTGTGGATAGGTTTTTTTTCCGAGGTATTTAGTGATTAATTTTTTTGTTCCTTGTGCACGTTTCAGATTACAGTAGTATTAAATAAATTAATTTTACAACTGTAAAAATTATATCAGGAAAATTATTATCAATGAAATTATAAAACAAAATAATTTTTTATCGTACAAATTTCTCATCCTATCTTCATCTGCCAACTGCAGTGACACAGACCTTTTATGAGGGTACACACTGTACACGTCATGGTATCACATACAATAATAATAATAATTTAAACTGTCATAATGTTTCTATTCACCATTCTAAATTCATATTATATAAAAAGAGTGAAGTGTTAAAATTTAAATTCAAAAAAGATTATAGAATAACATTTTTAAAGCTCCGACAAACATTTAGACGGAATATTTTATTCCAGTCAAAATTTCAGTTAGAAAATTGAAAAGTTACTCCCACCTGTTTCTACGAGGCTTCGCTCACAATGTGCAGTTCTAAAACTTGGACGTGCGAGTTCTACATAATATATTATTATGTTATTTGATATTCAATTTTAAACTCTACCTGTAAACACATTGTTATCAATTTGCCTTGTTAGCGAGGTATACAAAAAGCACTGTAGGATTACCCAATTATTTACACGTTAACGTGTTGAATATAATATGGAAGTGGAATAGTCAAAAATATAAAAACCTAATGAAATTCTATGATTATTTATTTTTAAGTTTTTAAGCTATTGCATAGCTTCTTTCGCAGGCCTTGAGCGCGGGGACCGAATCGAGAAATTCCGTAACGAAAAAACCTCACGCTTTCCACTCCGACGGGCGGAGGTGTGGCTTGAAGGCATAGCATGCAATAGCTTTACCTCGGCAGTCCCCGAGTGCCACACGTTTTTTTTTTTCTTTTGTGGTCTAGATCGTTGAGGTTCCTTCATAATGCGAAGCAGTTTCTAATGATGAAAATAAGAAAAAGCCCTGTGCAATTACTCGTCGCATTTTTTGTAATGAAAAGCATGACCAATGATGGATTATTTGTATCAGGCCACGCTAACTTTAGAGTTCTGAAAAATACATACGTACCTATACTTTATAAAACATATTGTTTCAATACTAATGAAATATTATAATATGAAAAAGTCTTTGAAATATCCAAAAGTATTTTTAAGTAAGTACTACAGCATTCGACCGTATCCTTGAGAAACAAAGACCTCTAGACGGTCTGTGTTTGAGCTTTATTATTATAAATTATTTATTCTCTCCACTTGGGAGTTATTTCATGGAATATAATTTGTGATAATTTAGATTTATGTTATGTCTTATTTAAACTCTTGTAACTACTTAAAAGGGCAAAGGCTTTGTTTGAAAATGTGTAAAGGACGTGCTAGGTAGGTATTTGCAAGTTATTTAATAATCGTATAATTTAAGGAACTCTTTCCTGCTACTACTACTACTATAAATAAGTTCCAATCCCAAAATTTACCTACAAGAAAATGCGCTCTGCATAGAATCGAATAATTACAACCGCCAAATTAATTAGAGTTTGTGAAATGTATGCAGGAAAATATGTTCACTGCAAACAATACTATGCATACTTTCGATACCAATGTAAACTCAAATAATATACACGTACTGAATTTTCAACTACTAACGTTGTGTTGTTAAACCTTTTTATTCCAAAAGAATATAACCCCAATCTGACCATGTAGCTTTGAATTAAGAATTTCATAGTAAAGATTATAATTTAATGATAATAATATAATATTTCATGTATGTAAACAAGAAAGTTCTAAATTCGATCAAATAATAGACTAAATTTGGCAGTTAGAAGTTTGGATATTTTAACGATACTACAATGCGCTAAACACCATACTAAAGAGTTGGTCCAGGAGGTAAGTACTACAAAAGGTTGGTTCAGTCGGAAATTCCCAGAACATAATTGCGTTCGCAATTTAGTGGCTATTTTCACTATCAGATTTAACCTACCCAATACTGTGCAATTTGTGAATCATTGCAGATTTCGTTATAGGAAAGGCCAATTACATTGCAAGTCGAGATTCCCCTTGTTTTATACTAATTAGCTCTTAAAATTGCACATTTTTAGGATAGGTACTTATTGGTAGAAATGAATGTTTATCTGTATTTCCTTTGTAAAATCGTAATCTATGTATTTGATTATGTGATGATCTTTTTAGCAAAGAATTGTGTATATGCTTACGAAGTTTTCTGAGTTGATACGACCAATCTTTGTCAGGGTACCACGGACGAAGCCACGGATGCGCAGCTAGTAAAATATATTTATGTACCTATTATGGCAGTGTATTAAAAATACAACCACTTCTTCCTCGTTGCTACAATACTACAATAGTTAAATTATTATAAGATATGAGCTAAACATATAATGTTCATATACCTATAAAATATGTATCAACTTTAGTAGTTACATAAACAAACCGTTGAACGATGAAATACTATGGTAAACATGCATAGATGTAATAAACAGCAGACGCCGGGAAACCACCAACTTCATTACAGAATATTTTATCAGTAGATTATTGAACCCTCTCCCGAACCATCGCACATACATTGAATATTTATTCATTTTGATGCTTTTATCTTATATGGAGTGGAGTAATCATGGATGGGAAAATTTGATGTACGTATTTTAATAAAAACTGTTTTTGATTAAAATGAAATGAAGCCTATGAAGTTATTAACTTATATAACAACCATTTTTATTATATCTAGATCATAAAATATATAATTAGCATTTTATCGAAGCCACTGTTTTCTTAGCAAAGTCAAACTGCACGTCCTAAAATTAATTAACAAGATAAATGGCTTTAAGACATTTATTTATTTATTTATTTTATTTATACACTTTATTGTACAATACCAGTAATAAAAAAAAAAACATAAATAATAATTTAAGTTTAACATGGAGAACATGAATATTATGGTAAGTGCACAATTGGCGGCCTTATTGCTTATAGCAATCTCTTCCAGGCAACCGAAAAATAAAGGACATGTACGATGCTGGTTAAGCGCGAAGACGCAACGCAACGCAAGACATTTATAAACTATTACAACTTTCTAGTTTCTATAGAAACTTATTTTAAACGCACCAACGTTTAACAATATCAAGCACCAAGTAAACGTAATATTTAAGAAGCAAATAAATCTTATGCATGTTACCTATATACCCGATGCATGTTGGCTCGACTTTTCCAAAGCAATCTGACGTGATAAACAATTTCATTTCTCAAATTCCAAGCAATAAATGACTGCTCCAAATGTTGATTCAGGAATTCTCAGGAATGCTCATGACGCTAATATTTGCATAAAGTGAAGTCCCGTGTCCCCGTAGTGGGGTAAGGGGCAGATGCATTATGCATACATCTGTTTCACTGATCGATTTTCTTTAGGGACAAGTAGGTGATCAGCCTTCTGTGTCCTACCAGACCGAGACATTTTTTTTTTCTTCGTCTCCACCGGGAATCGAACCCAGGGCCCCTCGGTTCTACGCTCACGCGTTAACCACTGTACCAAGGAGGCGGTAATATTTGCATAGCGAATGCAATTCTACATGCAGTTAAAGCCTTTGCGTACACTTTGAAATCTGCACCTGTAATAATATAGTAAGGGGATGTGATTTAGCTTTGAGGTTCTGCATTAGTCAATCTGTTGTTTGTTTACCTTCGCGTCGTTGGTTTGGCATTATGCATTATTCAGGGACAAAATACGTATATCCGTGCATTCAAGTAATACTAGATTAGTAAGAATAATAGTTTTAGTTGCTTCAAAGTCAACAACACAAACACGTTTAGAAATTAAAGATTTTAACTGTTTTTAAAGCGGTTTATTCATTATTTTATTATCTCGACGCTTCGCACACTTTGCAGTGACCGTGGTCACGAGGTTACGTGACCACGGTAAATCTAAGCGGTAAATGTATAATTTTCACGTAAAATCAAAGACAGAAAAATACTACGTCTACACATAACATCATAAAATATTAATTATGGCACACTATCACTATAACATTACAGTGAGTAATTGCTGTATTATAATGGCGATAGGTAAAAACAAGCAGTGTAAACGATCCTAAAAACAAACCATTTAGCAAGATTGAAAAGTATAGTTCAGGATACATCGCCCATTTTTGCAAGTGACTACTATCAAGCTAATTTTCCGTTTGTAGCTTTATTTTGATGAGACGCCCAATAATTTCGTGTAGGAAAGTCTCGATTGTGGTAGAGATAACAAGGATAAAAATTTTTGATTTGATGGTTCTCAAATATTTATTACTAACTGAATTTTTTTTTTGTTCAATCTCAAGATAATTACCTAAATTATTCGAAAAAATATTTGTCCTACAAAATCTATGGTTGGTTCAAAGAGTCCCCCATTCCAAAGTGTATCGATAACGAGGTCATCATAAATGATGACAAGCTGATTTTTTTTTGTTTTCACTTAGTTAATGTTTATATAATTCAACAGACATATTGTCCTACAAATTGCGTAATAAATATTTGAGAACCATCAAATCAAAAAATTGTATCCTTGTTATCTCTGTTAGCTACCACAATCGAGAGTTTCGTACACGAAATTATTCGGTGTCTCATCAAAATAAAGCTAGAAACGGAAAATCAGCTTGATAGTAGTCACTTGCAAAAATGGGCGATGTATCCTGAACTAGTAGTATCCAAGCTTTAAATAGGTCAGAACCGTGGAAGTTCTATATTCTAAGAATATTGGAATGAAGTGAAAGTAGTTTCAAACTACTTTCTATGAGTAGTTTGTTTAATATAGATTAATTGGGTCATAAATGGAGAAAGATTAAGTTGTTACTTAACTAGGAAATGTTAAGGGCTGTTAGGCGGTCAGCGAAAATTCAGCTATTCGGGCCTGAGGTAAGGGGTGAGGGGGTCCGCGTTTAGTATGGAATCAAAGTGCTCGAAACTAAAAATCGTAAGCGCCATTCACATTTTTATCAAGAAGTGAATGAAGATATTTAGTATTTTCTAAATCTAAAACAGTTACGAAATCAAGAAGGTAAATACCTATTAGTATTTGTGATTTTATACGAATTATTATCGTAAAATACGGTTGTAATGAGCATTTATATGATATTTTAGGTAACTTCAGGATTTTTTTTATCGAGCAAAATTTTCCAATCGTGTTCTAGAAACAGTCATCCCATCACACATACGATCTGTAATATATATTGGAAATTTCAGTGCGAAAAAAATTCAATATTTTCAATTATAGCTGTTAGATAAATTCATGTCCAGTCCATTTTGCCGTTTTAACCTACTAAGGGCCCGTAAGCAGGAGACTGTCTGTGATTTTTCAAATTATTTTCTTAAAGGTTATTTTTCATCAATGTTTATTCTTAGGCGGTCAATTTACGGTCGCAGAACAATGTCCTTTGATCGTACATTCAAAACTAATTTCTTAAACTATAAATAATTGAAGGTTAGAGAATTTTAACTCTTAATAATAAATTAGTTATTGTTACAGTATACCAATTTTGTTTAAGTTTGAAACGGGGTGTTTTGAATGCCCCTGGGTTCTAGGGAAAGGGATGAGCCCTTATGGACTTTCTCAATTATAACTAGTTGCTCAAACTATGCTGGAACATTTATTTATTTAATAGTAGTTTTAAAAGTAAATTTAATTAAAAAGATGTCTTTACTTTTAATATTTTTTTTATATTCAACTGTATTTTTTTGTTTTTCGTTTAAATATATAATTAATTTTTTTATGTTTGTTTTATGTTAAAAAAACTTAACATGACGAAATCTCTACAGTTGATTTCATAAGAGTAGAATAGTACAAAAAAATATAATAATATACCGATTTGTAGATTATTATCATTATGTAGTCTTTACATGATTACTTAAAAAAGTATGGATAAATTCAATAGTTAGTTTTATTTGTATTTTCAAGTTCTAGGAAATATTTGCATTACACGTCAAATATTTTAAGCTCCCGTTCCCGTTCCCTTGGTATTTCCGGAATTGCGTTATTTTCCCGGGAAAAAAGTAGCCTATGTCCTTTCTCGGGTATAAAAATATCTCCATACCAAATTTCATGAAAATTGGTTTAGTAGTTTAGGCGTGATTGAGTAATAAACAGACAGACAGAGTTACTTTCGCATTTATAATATTATATAGTAAAATATAGTAACATAGTAATATAGTATATATAGTATGTATTTACTTTTTATATAAATTCTATTACCATTCGCCAATATTAATGAACATGAAAACGTTACGATACCTTTTAGATAGCCGATATCACATATTATATTATAGTAGCATCAAGTCAAAGCTTCCATACCAGGTCGTGACAGAGTAAATTAATACCATGTTATAATTAATCTATAATTGATTCATGTACATAAAAATTAATTCCTAATTGACAATCATTTGCAGCTATATCCGGGAATACTAGTAAACTAATCGTTGAATCACAGATCTCAATTAGATCTTTAAAATCGATTTTGATAATAATTCATTAAAATTTTACGAAGTACCAGAATTACAATTTCATTTGTCTAGGAAAAGTTTAGCATTGATTTCAAGTGCTATCAAAAACATTTGCTTTGCCTATAGTTTAAACAAACATTTGTATATCCATACTAATATAATAAATGCGAAAGTAACTCTGTCTGTCTGTCTGTCTGTTACTCAATCACGCCTTAACTACTAAACCAATTAGCATGAAATTTGGTATAGAGATATTTTGATACCCGAGAAAGGACATAGGATAGGTTTTATCCTGGAAATCCCACGGGAACGGGAACTATGCGGGTTTTTCTTTCTTCTGCGCGGGCGATACCGCGGGTGGAAAGCTAGTCATCAATAAATGTGCTGCAGTAGTAATTCTATTACGATTAATAAAATTCAAAACGTACTGAAAATTTTAATATTTTATATGCATTCCAGACTTATGCATGTAATATTTTGTTTTACATTTTATCTCTGACTTTTCCCAAATCATTCAGTGTCATCTTTTTGTCACTACGGATTTTCATTTGGTTGACAACAAAAAATGGATCGAATCCAATACTCGCCGATTCGACATCAAAAAAAGTTCACAATTTTACACATATTTCTTTATTTTGTGTTCGTTACTGAAAGCCAACAATGGATATACGATTATTACCTTTGTTATCAAATTTTGCGTGTAATTGAGATTGAGAGAATATCTTTCTACAAACGCCTTTCAGTTAATTGGATATTTAATCTTGTTACAATATTTTCACTTACAATTTTATTTCGACTTATTTAACACATGAAATCAATATTTAAGTTACCGAAGCGTCAAGTAAATCTCGAGGATCTATTATTTTTTTTTATCTCTTAAGCCGGCTACTCAGTACTCATGTACCGGCCGCAGGGGCAATATTGGAACAATCTCGGTTGCACGGCGGTTGGAGCCATTTCAGCTTTTCTCTAAATTGCCCCTGCTTGCCTATACACATCACAATTAAGAAGCCAATTAAGGGTGTAATTCCAATATTACCCCTGCTGCAGGTATGTGAGCAGCCGGCTTTAGTTTATCTCAAATAGTAATAATGGGTAAGTAATAAACTAATAGCCACAATACTAATAGGCGTTGTTAACATATTATTGTGACAGGCAACCACAGATTATCAATTTATTAATCGTAGCCTGACAGTTGACACCGTGACACGATTCGCATGGTTTACTCCTGTGATTTATTATGCCATATCATAGTATAATTAGTAAGTATGGATACTTGACTCTAGAACTACTTTGCTTAAGAAAAGTGGGTCCATTATTAGAAATGTTATGATATTCAGATAATAGCCAAGTACTAGCTAGATACTAGCTTTTAAAGTGGGATATTAATGCGTTCCATAGGAGATCGGGATCCCTGCTAAAACTGCTTCGGGTTTGGCCGCCGAGGAGGTTTTAGTGGGTAAGAATCTCACATACTCTGCTTTTTCTCCCCGTTAACAAAAAAAGCCTTTAAAGCTAACTTAAACGCTTAATTTACTCTTAACATGCCATAGAGCAATTTATACAAATATAAGGTAATATTAATACGTTTGATAGCAACAATTTCCTACTACTTTAAGGTACCTATGTCTCTACTACGTTAAGGTATGTATCTAAAGTTTTTGTGCATTGACGTTGACTGAAGCTTAATTGACTTGTGTACGCTAAGCCTTTCCGTATTCAGAGATAGGTATGTTATTTTTTATGTTAAGTGTGCATAATTATGTTATGATGTTTAGACGGTACCTACTTCCTTATTACAACTGACAACTATAATCAAAAAACATAATATAATGAAGACCAAAGTTCCCACAAATTATATTATTTGTATGTTTACCTAATCAAAAAATAAATAAATGTAATGATAACGTTTACCTACTGAAAAGATAAATGACTAATTATTTTAAAATATTTTTTTTTGCAAATTAGCTTCAGCTCAGATAATACTATAATATAGCTTCAGGTAGGTTATAAAACCTCCTATAAAAAGATAACGGTGTTCAGTAATTTTTGCTTGATCATTTATTTACAGTGACGGCATAAAGGGTTTTCACAAAGAAATCATCCCGCTCAGCTTGCATAATCGTAGCTAACTTAATTAACTAGACCTTTGAACCGCCGCCATTAATTTATAAGTTTTAATGATGCAATGAATTTTTAATTAAGATTTATATACGTGAATGAACTTTCATAAATGTAATTAGATACTATTATTATTTAATCTTCCATATTTGGTTTGTTTTTATTGTACCTATAGGTGTGTTACAAAAAAAGTATGGTATGGTTAGGTTAGTATGGTTAGGTACTTTGAAGGCTTAAAAAGTTTATAATGTATGAAAAACAAAGAAGCCGTAAGGCCGATTCAAATCCCTCTTAATTGCCTCCAAATTATATCATGAAAATTAAAGACTTTTCCTACCTGTGAATAACTTGTAAAGACAAATAATGATGTGTGTATTATGTAAACCCACCAAAAAACATTTTCATGTAAAATTTTGCTAAGACTTAGGGTTAGATTTTACTAAGGGTTTTTTGTAGGACTTGCACTATGAAAAATTTACAAATTCTTATGTAGAGCCAAACGTTTAACTCTTGGTGTGTTAATCTACAAGCTCTTACTAATAAAAGCTCTACACCTTCAAATATGGAACTTAGCTTTCTTTACTACGAGGACCATTGTAATAAATGAGTAAATTTTTCACCTTACGTCAAACAAGGGTCACATAACGGCGAAGTCACAATTTTTAACAGAGGTGTAGAGTTTTTAACCTACAATTATAATTTAAAATCTTAAGGAAAAGTTAGACTAACCACTGAATATATTTTTAGCTTTGCCATTTGTTACTACATAAAAATGAAAATGAAACTATATAAAACTGAAAAAAAAAAACTGAACTGCAAACCTTTTTTTTTTCAAATGATCCTACTTTTTTTGTCGTGCGCCATAACATTTGTAGTTATTATGTAAGCACCGTTTAATTATAATATTATGACCGACCGAACCACATCCACACTAACCGAGCAGCAGTTGCTTTGATTGCTTCGCTAGGATGCTCACTCTGTTGCCTTTTCTTACGTCAGAAGAATGATAAAGGCTTGGATACAGGTTTAAGGATGAAATAAAACAACAGAATGACGTCAAATATTATCCAGTAATATTTTTTTTAATTTAGTATCACAGTTTCGAAACTTTACAATTTTACATAACAACGATTAATATTTACATCGAGATATTTATTAAAACTATGAATTTTATAATTAATTTAAAATTAAACAAACACTTTAAAACATGGATTAAATAAGATGTGTGTAAAGAGCTTACACATGGTTCGTTACATTTACAAAATAATTGTTGCCTAACCAAATAGTATCAATTTTTTATATTTACATGTTTAATTTACAGTTAGAATAGAATAGAATAGAATAGAAAACAATAAAAAAGGATATGGGTTAACTCTCAATGGAATAATTATCAATAAATATTACAAATAATACCCAATTTCTTATGCCTCATAAACATTTATTTCGACCACCTTCCCGATGCCAAGAAAAGGGGGAACAAGGGACTCTTGATCATACATTTTTTCATCGTCGTTAGGTAGGTACCTAATGATTAACTTAATGTAAATGCAATTGAACAGGTGATTTATTGTAATGGAATGAAGTTCAAATTATATCTAATATCTCATTTTATTTCTGGTACCAAACCAATTGTGTCGTTTATTAACAGAAACAATTATACAGCAGTTCATGAAATCTTATCGTCCATACCATAATTCGGGAAACTTGTTCATCTTTACAGCACTTATGACTATTTTATAAAATTAAAAACACATTTTTTATTATTAATACTAACTTGTAAATAGCCACAAATTCTGTATCAAACACGTACTAAACATGACAGAAATTTAAATGTTCATACATTGATAAGTATTTTATAGTTTATTTAGTAGTCTTGGTGCCTTGAAAGCGGGTTCCCGTTTAGGTAACCTGTGATCAGTCCTTTCGATGCTCAATATCGCAGACTGTGAACTGCTATCTGTGAAGAGAAATAAGTCATTTGATTATCCTAAATAAATTATCTAAAGAACTGTTTATGAGCCCTCTTCACAGTGGGCAGCGTTGGACGAGTAGACGCAATCACGATAGTGTAGAGAACCTTAATGTCTATCATCGTCCAGCATTGTAGGTTCATCATCATTCAAAATCACCGTAATGGCGGCAAACATTGGCGATCATTTGTTGGGCCAATACTGTTCATTGTGAAGAGGACCATAAAATATTATGTAGAGTCAAATTCGAAACGAAGATTTTTAACGTCAACTTTATTAACATTAATTGCTATCCACCCACACGTCAAGCCATCTGAAATAGAATTGCGAATTTCAACAATTTACGACATCCTAAAAATGTTACAGTTATGTTAAGCTCTTTATAATTAAACCCGAAATAAATTCTAATTTTAAAACTTCCTATCAAATATAGCTCTACCGTAAGCTGCCGAATCTATCAATCGATACTTTAAAATATAAGTAGCTATTTTAATATAAACAGCTAGGTACAAGACTTGTATAGCTGTTATAAATATACCCACTCAATTTTCGAGTAACATTTCATTCGTGTTATGAAAAACCCACGGGAAACTACGGTATACCTCCCTGACACGTCTAATCAAGTTGGTTAATTAACGCTTCTAGTTACTATCTTAAATGGATAGCATTAAATAAATAGATTGCAACTAGATAGGATTTCTCAAGCATTTCTGCCGCTGCATCGTATTATAATAATTTTAAATAAATTCACGACTTGTAGCGATAAAATTGCTCGATTCTTTTATTACTTTTTGGTTGCTGCTTGATTTCTTGATTGAATCGCGGAATAATTATTGTAAATGCATTAATTTTATAAAATCGTTAGTAAATACGATACGTAATCCAATCAAAACGTGTGTAATGAAGCAAAAGCAAAACTAATATTTGCAAATCGACAAAAACTTTTCCAGACACAATTATTTCGAATGTTTCTATGAAGCTGTAAATGGTTTTTGTATCGCAGAGTATCATAGAATATACACTATACAGTATGCAAATCACGCGGTGGGCTTTATTTGGTGTGAGTTAGAATCGGAACGTATTGTGGTTTTAATCCTGTTATTCCAGCAACCCTATGCAATGTTTTTTATCTTTAGCGTATTTTCGGATGTTTATTTTCATTATTTTTGTTGTTTATTTTTGTATAAAATAGTAAAGGAAGGATAAAAGTATAGCTACAGGCAATATATTACATATTGATATCTGCATTTAAGAAGTGCCGTTTATATGACTTGGTATAGGTACACATAATATAAAGCATTTGGGGAAAACTTTTATTAATTCAGTCATCAGTGTGGCTTTGCTGACAGCAGAAGCAAGGATTCAATGACGTCTTATCAATATCAATGTGCCATATTTCTTGAAAATTTATCAATTCAACCGAACCATAAACGCTAGCAAAGAAAAACCATGTAAAACTCTTGTCACAGAACATATAAGATTGACTACTGACTACTTAAGAAAATACCCCAAGAGACTAAGGTTAAAAAAGTATAACATTAACAATCTCACCTAGGATACATAATGTGCAATTCGGGTTGTACAGGAACATGTGTGTGGTGCGCGTGTGTGTGTGGAGACATGGCGGCCGCGTTGATCGCACGGATGCGCGCGCGCAGCCGTTCATACTGCTCGGGTTGGTACTGAGCTGCCACTGTTACCGCGCCTCCGGAATACTATATCAAAACAAAAATGTATCTTCATCATTGTGAATGTACCTATTAGGTAAGTACTTACAAGACTTCAATATGTGGGGACACATGTATAAAGTGCACATGCTGCATTTGTGTATAGCGTGTGCTCTTTATACGTGTGTTATTGCATAATATTCTATCAGTTATGATTTAAATGTAATAAATTCAGTTGACTAGTGACACTCGTGTGTTTAACCCCTTCCGTCATTACTATAAGTACACACTTACTAATGCATGGAAAAAAGCTAATTTATTCACTGCTTATTTAATTTAAACTTAATTTATTTGAATGTGCGTTGAAATAAATAGTGTCACTATATTCAGTAACAAATAATTTTAAAGCCAATTAGGTGTTTATTATTTTTTATACAATCAATTCCATTCACGCTTACACATATTTATTGATCTATGCACTTACTTTTAGCGCAGCAGCCGCCTGTTCATGAGTAGCTCTAGTCAGATCATGTCCATCGACGCTCAAGATCCTATCTCCTCTATGTAACATGCCATACGCCGCTCCACCAACTGCTATGCCAGACACAAATACTCCATACGCGTCACCCTCGCTACCGTCTTCAGCGTCGCCCAAACCTCCGACTATGTCCATTCCTAGTCGGGAACCAGTTCTGACTAAACGCACCATGCGTACACATCTGAAAGCATTGCTTGTTGTATTGGAAAGGGTTAAGCTGTGACAGTCAGTAAACTGTTAATTAATTATAATCAGGACGGGCAGGCCTCTTACTAATTGCAAGTATTTACGGTATTTTAAATTTGTCTGTACTAGTGCATTGGAAAAATTTGGCAATGAGCTGGATATCATAATATAAAGTAAAGGCGGCAATAATAATAATTTTATCTATCAATACCTATACAATTAAGTAAAAAAATTGTTATATAAAATTATTTACTGTTGATGTAGATGACATTTTAAATAATAATAAAATGAATACCTATTTACGCTACTGGTTCTTATAACAAAAGTCAATTCAAACAATACTAACCTGGGTATTTTACTAGGATCCTCTTCAGAGAGTTCATGGAGCGTGGAACATGACGTGGCTTGTGTACGAGCTATCAATAAAACATTAGTCTTTTTATTTAAAATATACACGATTCCTATAAAACTGCATATAAAAATATATATTTTTTGCGACACGGCCATGGCAATTTGATTTGCGTACAGGACATACGGTAATATTTTGGTTTTAATTTCTTCGAATACTATCAGATTTCGATGGACGCAATAATCTGGTATAGCGAATATAAAAAAGAGAAACTAAATATTATATTTTTATTTCACAGCAAAAAATACTTCACTCGAATCGATTGGGGTGGATCTGTAGTACTAATCAATATACCGAGACAGTAATGAGAGTTAATAAATATTTATATGGGAGTTGATCATTGGAACGAATCGGATTACACCGACCGGAGTGCTTACCGCAGCTACGCAGGAAATCGGCAAAGTGGTTATATATTTACATAATGCTACCGCGTACGTTAAAATCACAGCCTATCTTATTATATGTGAATGTGTGTTGTGCTTAAAAGTACCTACATAAAAATTATATTGCACATTTCACATAGGATACCATAATGGGCTTTTCATATTGTCTAGCCTTCTTTTATTGTACATAAACTGTCAGTAATAGCATCTTTATATGGTATTTTGTAATACATTCGACAGTAAAGTACCTAATTGTATGCGTTTGATATACAATTAAACATAGAAACACAAAACAATGGGAATTTCGAGAAAATTAACAATCAAAACGAGCTAACGATCTCTGTATGTATCTTAAAGCAGAAAGCAAATAAAACAGTTTGCTTTTTGTAATTAGCGCGATCGTCTACAAGTCCTTTAAAGGGCTTTATTCAATTTGCGTTCAAGTTTCTTATAGAGTGGTATATAGGGTGTGCTTACTGGAGTAGAGCGGAGCGGTTCTTGCGACCGGTGGCATAGATGCCGCGGGTAGAACCACGAGGGTTACGTGGTCTCCAGTGCTTCGTAATGCCGCTACTGCTTTCGCGTGAGTTGCACCGATTAATGAGGTCTCTATACCCTATGGGTAACAGACAATTAATGTTTATGCTTACTTACTATTTGTTTTATCCAGATACAACATTTAGCAATATCGCAGTGTTTTCATATTCAATTATTGTTCAAAACTCATAAATCTCCATAACAGAAGACTAAGCACATTTATCTACACATCAAAAGTAACCAGAAAAACGAGTTAAACTAAACTTACGTCTTCATCTCTCACAGCCAGTATCTTATCGCCCAGTTTGAGCCTGCCATCGTGATGCGCGGCGCCTCCAACCGCTATATGCGATATGAAGACGCCTCCGCCGCCCGCTGCGTCGTCAGCCCCGCCAGCGATGCCTAGCCCCAAACCGCGGACGCCTCTCCACAGTGTCACCACCCTTGGTCGCCGGGCCCTCCGCACTCGCTGCCACATAAATAATCTTTGAACGCGTCTGTTTTAATAATTTTCAGCGGTAATTAGGTTCATAGGTCATTCTTTGAGTGTAAAGGGAATTTAAATATCGTATTAATGTAAAATTTAAGACATTTTCTTTTTTTTAATTCTGTCAGAATGATGTAATGTTAATGATATTATAATCTTGATATAATATTGCCTAAGAAAGGCAAGATTCTTTTACAATTTTCGAATATACTGTATGATAATCAGATGATCTAGAATTCAGATTCTACATAACACAATTTTAATAAAGTATAATATAGACTATAATTTCTTCAATATAATAAAAAAAAAAAAATTCTTCAATAAAAAACAGCAACGCAGTAAACACTAAACAGCTGACATCACAAACAACACGCTTGACAAAGTAATCTGACAGTTCATATAATGGCGTCATTCCGTTGGTTTTTCCAGTACGTACCTATTACGGGAGTAAAGAGAGCCACTTACGTACAGATACTTACCAGTTTCACAATGTTTCCTGCATTTTGTAGGGCGTCTACCGCTGCCGAGTGCGGCGCATTCTCAACCGAGACATCGTTAACCTATGAATAAGTAAAACCACTAGAATAAAGAAGATTGTATCTCATGCGGCTTTGTGCATTATTTCGTTTTATGTTGGCATTTGGCAGTCATATGCTTGATTATACAATGTTATATCACTTTGAGTTTAGAAGATGAAGTTAAAATTGAAAAATTAATAATATTTTATATTAAAGTTGTAGTCGTATAAGATTGTAAATATAATACAAATCGTATAGATTGTAACTTATCATTAGAGATAGTGAAAGGTATCAATAAAATAAAATTCAGCAATTTAGCTAATATCCATCCATTCTATAAATATTTTAGATTCACACAACACTTTAATATAACGTAGTACATAAAGATAATATTGATACTAACATTATTTATTACATAATAAAAATACAATGAAAACTCGTAATTGAATCATACAGAATATAAATAAAATAGAGTCGATCCTCTGAAATATTCTCTTGCTCTAACAAATAATAACTTCAGCAACGATTTAAATAACATATTTCAAGTGAATATTTTAAATCGAAAATACAACATTATTATGATAATATTAAACTTAGTGTTTATTTTAAACGAACATAGTGTTCCAACAATAATTCACGAAAATATAATAGAATAAATGTTGTATTAGAAAAGATAATATTATTATGTTGTGAATTTAATTGAAAAAAATGAGGATTTTCAGAAATATTTTAGACTTCTATTTCGCATTGAAGATAGAAGAACAAAAATCCAACCTGTATAATAACAATCTTTAATAATAATGTTTAAACCTTGTACCGAGTTTTATAGATCTAAGCATAGGTACATAGGAACAGCGACTTTGTTTTATGTAGTGATTTGACAGGATATTTTATCTATTATTGGCATTTATTTTTCGTTTGATTCGACGATTTAAATATTATATATTTTTAATTGATTAAGTGACTGTAGAAAATTTAAAAACCGGTTATTTTATAAATATAGTTGCAAAGAAATCATCAAAATCTTAGAAATAATATTTTACCATCCTTAAAAATTTAATGCCATGCCATGAAATTGAACCACACATTGGTTTAAACGTCGTTATAATTAGTCGTAATTTCACGTGGATACATTAATATAACGAGGCAAATATATCATTAGGAGTTAGAAAACCTAGGAACTGTCATTTAATTGTAGGCTTCAAATCATAACACATTAATATTCAGTTGTATTTGATCAAAACCCAACAAACATTAATAATTACAATTTGCTCGCTATAATATTGGGCTTTCTCTTTACGATTTCAATTTTGGCTTTCAGTCTTGTTTCTAACAGTTTCGCTGAATAAACATTAGGATATAATGGAGCCTCTTTTCATTAATATGCGATCCCTTTACTCGTAGTAAATTCAAAGTGCTTTAAACACTTAAAATATTTATGTATCTTATTACAGGAACACGGAAATCCTAAATTAGGGTAACCTAAAGACGAGATGTTGCAGCTACGGAAGTCGGTAACAATGTCAACTTCGATGTAAATATAACTGAGTTTACAGATTGATTGTCAAAAGCAAGATAACTGCAAAGTTCAGTTCCTACATGGCACACCGAGAATTAACTTATAATCATACTAGCTTACCGCCCGCGGCTTCGCCCGCTTCGTCTAAAACCTAATAAAATAAAACCTTCCTCTTGAATCACTCTATCTATTAAAAAAACCGCATCAAAATCCGTTGCATAGTTTTAAAGATTTAAGCATACAAAGGGACATAGGGACAGAGAAAGCGACTTTGTTTTATACTATGTAGTGATGAGTTAGGTATGCTATATCACCCCCCAACGGTCCAGGCCTTGTCGCGGCGGAGGGGCTCAGTAGCTCAGAGTTATGGCCCTCTGAGTGAAGCGAAATTGGACCAGCGAGGGGCTGAACGGCTGGTTTAGAGTCGGGGAGATTCGACCGGCCCGACGGCCAGGGCTAGGTGTGGCCCAGCGGCCGCTGTGTGCGGCGTGGGATGGCGACCAGAGGTCGTGGCTTGGTGGACCTCGTGTCCACTAGGCAAAGGTGGCGCTGAACGGCAGTCGGGGTTGGAAAGCCTCGACTGACCCGACGGCAGAGGTCCTGTTTTGGACCAGAGAGCAGCCGGCTTTTATGCGGCGGTGGATGGCGGCCAGAGGTCGCGGCGCGGCTGACTTGCTGGTTTAGCAAGCCACGCCGTGCAGCGGAGGGCGGGATCCCGACGCGTCATTGTGATGACGCGCGGAGACTCCTGCAGAGAGGTGTGGAGCGGCGGCCGCTGTAAAACGGCCGTCTGCCAACTCGTAATCCGGTCCGTGGGGCCGGACCGAGGGCCGCCACCTCTGGTGAGGTGGGGGCTGCGAGGTAATCTCTATAAAAGTGCGCCGGAGGGTCCCTCGACGTGTATTTCACACATCGGAGGACCTTCCGACGTGCACCCTCCGGCCGGACGGTGATGGGGTCGGGGGTTCGGGGGAACGCGGATGATGGAGCGGGGAAAAATCCATTGTCTGCGCGTTGGTGGCGTAAGCCTTCGTTCCAGCAGCCGCCAGCGAGGGGGGATCTAGTGGTGGGCCTGGAAACGGGCATCTGCTGGGCGGGACACGCGGTAGAGTCGTAACCGTTCCCGCAGTTCCGTCCAAAGCAGCGCGATGGAACAGAGTGGGGTTTTAGTCGGTAGAAATCCGACATAACCACGGCTCCATCCCCGGGAGCCGGGGGTATCTAAGAAGATTTCCCCACTATAAAAAAAAAAAAAAAAAAAAGGTATGCTATATCAATGTCAAGTCGCTACAAAAAATTAAATATACTTTCTATGTGATAATAATATTATAAAGATGGATTAGGGATTTTTATTAAGATTTTTTCTAAATACATACATACATACCATGTCTTATATGAATTTGAATAAAAATATATACCTAGTTAATTGAATTGAAATAGTATGTTACTGTTTAAATTTAATGTTAAACGAGAAAATCCGCTTATCCAAATATTAGTTGTATAACTCACCATGGAGATAATTAGGAATAGAACAGATATATAGGCTTTAATGAGGCATTGTTTCAAATTTCGATTTCCTTATTTGCACAGATGATTCATTAATCCATACTATAATATTATAAATGGGAAAGTAAGTGCCCTTACGCACTAGCGGTTAACCGCGGGGGCGGCTAACATGCAACCGCTTTTATAATTAGTGCGTACAATCATAAGCGGTTGCTTAATAAAATGGGAAAGCGGCTAACCGCGCGGTTAGCCGCCCCTGCGGTTAACCGCTAGTGCGTAAGGGCACTTACTCTGTCTATCTGTCTGTTACTCAATCACGCCTTAACTACTGAACCAATTTGCATGAAATTTGGTATAGAGATATTTTGATACCCGAGAAAGGACATAGGCTACTTTTTATCGCGGGACATAGGATAGGTTTTATACCGATAATCCCACGGGAACGGGAACTATGAGGGTTTTTCTTTGACTGCGCGGGCTATGCCGCGGGTGGAAAGCTAGTATAAACTAACATACGAATAGATTATGAAACAGATTATAAAACAAAAAACACAATATTATACCTTCTATTTCTATTATGATATCGTAAATGCGACAGTGTGTGCATGTTTTTATTTGTTTGTTTGTTTGTCTTTCTTTCACTTGGCAACGGAGTGATTTTTGTGACTGGAAATAATTCGGTGATTACAACTTTCTCAACATAATAAGTGAAGTCCCATGTCCCCGTAGTGGGGTAAGGGGCAGATGCATTATGCATACATCTGTTTCACTGATCGATTTTTCTTTAAAGACAAGTAGGTGATCAGCCTTCTGTGCCCTACCAGACCGAGACATTTTTTTTTTTTCGTCGTCTCCACCGGGAATCGAACCCAGGACCCCTCGGTTCTACGCTCACGCGTCAACCACTGTAGCAAGGAGGCGGTCTCTCACTATCTCAACATAATAAGTACATATTATATTCATTTTTATCGCGGTGAAATATCTTATTCCCATGGGAATTTCCTTTAACAAGTAGGTATGCGAAGTCGCGGGCGAAGCTAATAATATAATATTATAGTCTATTAAACGATTGAAACACAAGAATTTATGCATATAATAAAATCGTAGGAAAGTCAAAACTGTACATTGAATATTTTTTTAAAAGAATACTTGGGGCGTGATCTACAATAGATAGTACCGAAGCTAAAAACATAGTTTTTAGAATTTTCGCCCGTTTGTCTGTATGTCCGGGCTAATCTCAAAAAGGACGGGAACGGGAACTATGCCGGTTTCTCTTTGACTAGGTACGCGGGCGAAGCCGCTGGCGGAAAGCTAGTACCTACAATATAAACAGGAATTATTTTTATAACCATTAAATAAATTTTATCCAAATTAAACACAGGAATGAGATTTAATTGTATCAATGATTATTTTATATTACATCTATCCGTGGACATGATCCACTTAAATACTTTCAATATTATATGCGTGCTATTAATAATTATTGGTTATAACCATAACCATTATATTTTTTCAATAATAAAATACAGCCGCTATTATAACAACATCTATGTAATAGAGCCAATAGAATTTGTTTGCACACATACACCTACTTACATTAAATATCGCTTCATTTGTCGTTTAGAAGCTTGGCAGAAAAGTCTTAAAAAGCAACAAAATACATACAAAAATGGCCAAAGACAGTTCGCTTATGTTCTTTTTCTTTTAAAGAGATTTATGTTTTACTATTAAAAGTAATTATGTGGATGTTATATAATGTTTAATGAAAAATTATAGTATAGAATATTTAATGAAAAATATGCTAACAATTCAAAGGAAAGAGGAACATGTTCAACAAACTTTAATACTAAGAAATGTTAGAATATTACGTTAGACTATTTACCCAACATTCACACATTTCCTTTTACGACGGTCTATAAAATTCCATAAAATGAATCACATACTTTACGGTAGTTTATCTTCTTCACTTGATAATATTTTTCAGTTTATTACGTCATTTTATTTTGGCGATTTTATTTTTGTCCTTATTCTAGAGTCTGTATAACTATTTTACGTTCATATTAAATTTTTATCCCTCTGCATAAATAAGGTTATGTTTTTAAGTGTGTTTATGGCTGTTGATTTTAAGAAACGCACAAATAGGTGAAATAAAAACTGAATATGGCCACATTAAAAATACGCCTCAAAAATTTTAACGCTGTAGGTATCGCTATTCTTTAATAATAACTACTAGCGGTCCACCCCGGCTTCGCCCGTGGTACATATTTACGTTTTCTCTACATAAGAACCATCCTCGTACTTCAAGGAATATAATAAAAAAAATTATCGAAATCGGTCCACCTGTTCACGCGTGATGCCGTGACAACGCGAAACGGGTTTAATTTTTACATATATAGATTTCAATGATATATTCTCCTGGGACTGTTTATCTTAAACTTTCATTACAAAACAATATAATATAACTATGAATTGTGTTTTTTTTTTATGTCACAACAAGCAAAGGGAACTCAGTTACAGTGTTACTAGTGGCCTTTTAAGGACAAATAAGTTCTTTTCTTGAAGGTCTCAACGTATTAGTTGTGTATTAAATGAAAAATAAGTATATATTCTTTTATTATTTTATTATTATTTCTTCCATTCTTCCTTCACTGTGTCTGCAATCAACCTCTGGAACTCTATTCCAGAATCGATAAGACGTGCTCAGTCAATAAATGTATTCAAGAATGCATTAAAGCAATATTTATCGCAACCAGCTTCATAACATATTATAATATATCTACTTTATTTATTTGAATTTATTCCTTGCCTATAATTTATGTAGTTCCACATGTATGTTGATGTTCCTCTTTAAGTTCGTATGTGTATTTGTGTAATATATATGAATGTATGTACATATTTATTTACGTATTTATATGTGTATGTATGTATATATATATTTGTTATTAGTTATTACTTAATATGTATCTATTTATTTATATATATGTATTATTTTATGACATATTTATTTATTATTAATTTTATTCAATTTTAAAGCATACTATGTATCCAAAATGTACTGCACCACCACCATAAAATATGTAATCCTTTTAGTTTTTCGGGTTGTCTGGCAGAAATCGCTTACAGCGATAAGACCGCCCTCTGTACATATTATAACTTGTATCATTCTTTTTTGTTATCTTGTATTTCTGTGTGCAATAAAGAATTTTTCATTCATTCATTCATTCATATTCTACACTACGCAGTGGAATGAAGTATTGTGATACACATATCGTTTTCGATGCAGATATGCCGAATGTATATTTCACTTTATACGTGCTGTAGAATAGTTAAAACGATCCTAGTGTCAGTAAGTGTATTGCGGCCAAAATACATGAAACACTTTGCTCAAATTGGACCCAGTCTTTAAGATAACATTGTCTTAAATATTTACTTATTTTATTTTATTCATGACATGATATTCCAAAATTAATTATTTAGATAATTTCTCAAAACACAATTTTCTGTTAATTTTATTACCGCTGAAATAAATATTGAAATCGGTTGACTTTTTGTGTTTATTCGTTACAAACATAAAACAATTGAAAATTTTCGCCTATTTACTAGACTATAATCACGAATTACTCTTAATAAGAAATGGGCTTTACCTCTCAATTATCCAATACATCAATATCTAATATTAGTATTACAGTAGTAAAAATATATACCTGCAGAAGGATATCACCAATATGCAGTCGACCATCCTTCTTGGCAGCCCCCGCTGGTGCGATCCGCGTGATGCTGACATCTCCACCGCTCTCCCCGCCCGCTATACTCAGTCCCAACCCTGACATTCCTCGCTCCAACGTCACCTCTGCTGTTTCCCAAACATCGTCTGAGTTGGGTGAAAACTGCGACAGAAATAAACAAGTCTTTTCTATTGTAGTTTCTATGCAGTGATTAAACATTATGTATTATAGTAGCTTTCTGACCAAGGCTTCGCCCGCATTGTCGAAAACTTGAAAAATGTATACTATCAAAATCACAGATAGCTGGACTTTGTTTTATACTATGTATTGATTGTAAGGATGAAAATAACCATGCATTTCAATAATTCGTAGAAGCGTACCTATTACTATAAGTACTTGAAATATGAATAACACATCACTACAAATACAGGAAAAAAAAATGTGTCTTTTTACACCAGTGACGAAGTTTCAAAAAAAGAAGTTGTATACTGGATGGAATGGAAAATGGTAACAAATAGGGTTGTGTGGAGTGTTCTTATTGTGTACATTTTAATTCGATATTCGCTGGGTTAGTTTACTGCGAGCGAGCGATCACCTAGTCATTAAAACTTTGATGTATTGCCATTTCGATGGTCAGTTTGTAATACAAGAGACATTTTCATAAAATTCGCTATGCCAGTATTTTTTTCTTGAATTTAACTTTTAAACGGTCATACAAAGTTTGTTCTTGACCGTCAAGACATTTAACATCTTAGTCCCTTAGAAAACTCTTTTCGCTATGCTAATTATTATAAATGTAGATGGGTTTGCCTTTGCCATTTAATGAAATATGATCGAAATATATGGAGATTTTTTTTTTTTTTTTTATAATGAATAGGCAGACGATTGACCACGATCCCACCTGATGGAAAGCGGCGATGTGGTCTACTTGGATGCACGTCTGCCTAGAAGAAGCCTGTTCACCCTCGCTTTGAAAAGGTCCAGATTGTATATTGTGCGGGAAATATGGAGCTAGGGAGAGAGTTCCATTCCTTAGCCGTTTTCATTAAGAAAGATGACTCGAAGCGACGTGTTCTAATAGGAGGGATATCTACAACAAAAGGATGGAATCCCTCGCCACGTCTCGAAGTGCGGTTGAGGAATGGAGATGAAGGGATAAGGTTGTGCAACCCGTACGCACACTCACCGAAATGTAACCTATAAAACACCGAAAGACATGCCACCTCACGACGATGCTCAAGGCTCAAGAGACGAGACTCGACTAGTGAAGGGTTGTTTATTATACGTTTGGCACGTCTTTCGATCGAATCCAAAGCTCCAAGGTGGCGTCTAGCTGCGCCTGCCCACAAATGACTACAATATTCAACACAGGATCGGACTTGAGCTTGGTAGAGATTAAGAAGCTGCCTTGGTGTGAAATATTGTCTAACCTTGTTAAGGATTCCGAGCTTTTTAGCAGCTAGATGGGCCTTGGATTCGATAAACTGCCCGAAGTTGAGTGAGGACGTTAATGTAACACCAAGCAACTCTAGGCAGTCGGTTATTGGTAGAGATACACCGCGGAAAGTCGGAGTATTTGTGAAGATGCTCCGTTTGGCAGAAAATAAGCACGCCTGGGTTTTTGAAGCATTAAAACCGACTAGATTGGCATCGCCCCAATCGGAGACAGCCCGAAGAGTTCGGTTCAAACGCTCCAACATGTCCTCCCGTAGTAATTCAGTTTCGGCCTTTGATGTGCGGGCACTGGATTTGTAACTCTCGACAATAGTGCTGTCATCTGCATAACTGAATATATTAGGATTAATCATGTCATTTATGTGAAGAAGAAACAGTGTTGCCGAGAGAACGGACCCCTTTTTTTTTTTTTTTTTTTTAGTGGGGAAATCTTGCATAGATACCCACGGCCTCCGGGGAAGAGGCCGTGGGTTATGCGGAACGCCGGCATTGATGGACATTGGCTCTGACGAGCAACCATCTACAACAACACGAATCGACCGGTCCCGCAGAAAGTCAGCAATCCATGTAGTAAGGTTGCTTGGGATGCCGTAAGAGGGTAGCTTGCCTAGAAGGCTATCGTGCCAGACTCTATCGAACGCTTTAGAAATGTCCAAGGAGACCGCAAGTGCCTCCCCGTACCTCTCAACAGCTTCCTAAAAGATGCGTCACGTGCACTAAAAGATCGCCAGTAGATCTATTATGGCGGAAACCATACTGATGATCATTCAGCAGATCGTTGGTTTCGAGGTGCGTGAGGAGCCGATTATTCAATATACGCTCCATAGTCTTACAGATTATGGAGGTTATTGAAATCGGTCGGTAGTTGGTGGGGTCTGACCGACTGCCTTTCTTTGGAACAGGCTGCACATTGGCAAGCTTCCAGTTTTTAGGAACAACTCCAGTCGTTAACGAGAGGCGAAACAGACGTGTAAGAACAGGAGATAATTCGGGAGCACAAGTTTTTAAAACGATAGCTGGTATTCCGTCAGGTCCACTGGCTTTATTCTCATCGAGATGACGCAATGTTCTTAAAACTTCTTTGTTCGTGATGCGGATGTCAGGCATATGAACGCCACAATGTTGAATTGTGGGTGGAACAATACTAGGTGGGTTTAGACGAGAGTTGTTGGCAAATAATGAGGCAAAAACATCTGCCTTATCCCTTGCATTGCCAGAGAACCATCGGGTCTCATCAACGGAGGTAGAGTGGGACGACAGAAGTTTGTCTCGACAGCTTTGGCCAAGGACCAGAAGGCTTTACTTCCTGCGGGGTAAGAAACAAGCTTACTTCCAATATGCCGCACATGAGCAAAACGAGCCTTCTTTTGCATTTTTTTGCAGGTTTTCGAAGCTTTGTTAAAGGCTTTCTTTTTTTCCCGAATATCGTGAGCTTTACGGATTCGAGCATCGACCCAGGCTTGGAAAGCTGCTTGCTTTTTAGCCAATGCAGCTTTACATTGGGCATTGAACCACGGTCTAGCATTGTTGTTGATGCGAATATCAGAAAATGGTATAAAATATTCCATCGCCTGATGAATCACACCAACAACATTATCCGCACAGCTGGATGGGTCAGCGGTAGAAAAGCACACTTGCCGCCAAGGATAGGATGCAAAAAAATGCCGCATCTCATCCCAGTCCGCTGAGTTATAACGCCATACTCTCCTTGTTCCCTTTAAAGATGGATCTGCAGGAGAGTATGAAGACACGGACTTTACCAGACAGTGATCAGATGTCCCCAGTGGAGCGGAGACAGCGACCACATGACGGTCTGGTTCTGTCGTCAGGAGAAGGTCGAGACAGTTGGCAGTATGGCTGTCGATGTCTGGTACACGAGTTGCGTCAACTACCAGCTGAGAAAGGTTAAAGGATGTTGCGAAATTAAAGGCCTCTTTCCCAGCATGGTCCGTCTTCTGGAACGGGAACAGCCAGTCTGCATGGCAGGCATTAAAATCCCCCAGAAAGACAAGTTCAGCACTCGGATATCTAAGTTGTACTACATCTGCTACTTCACTCAGATAATTAAATAGCCGTGTGGTCTCCTGATCTCCTTTGAATGAATAATTATTTCTCTCAGTTCTTCCTATGTGGAGCATCGTCATGCGGTTTTAAAATATTTTATAGCATGAAACCGTGTTATGATTTAATTGGAATGCGAATTTTTATGGTAAGTAAATTTTTATTCAGAATACTTGTTATTTTTTCATATCCCAAAATATTTTATAAAAAGTGAAATTATCATTTTATCATATAAAAAATTACGTGTTGTTATTATGATTCCTCCTTTCTTCGAATAACTCACTATTAACGATTTCACAAATGAATGCATGCAAATTGCGATCTTCACGTTAAAAATATTACTCCGTGATCCGTCATTATGCAGTTAATCCTAAATAATCGACCAAAACAAAAAAATACGTTCAACGTGAAACAAAAGGTCACGCTTTCGAACGATAAATAAAATAATAAAGGCCATAAACAAAAAAAAAACTGTCAACACCAATAAAAAAACATAATTTATCGAACCTGTGTGTTTCCTGCGGCTCGACTTTCCGGACTGCGCGGTTCACGCCCCCCCTCACAATTGCTGGCGTTTGCTGAAACAAAAACAACATTTTAAGCTCTGTGTCTGCATTTTTTCAGGTAAACACTGAATTGACGCTGAATTTATACTTCTTTTTTTATCTGTTAATATGTACTTACCGTATTAAACTCCTACAAACAAGTGGAATGATAGTATGTTTGATTATGATCGTGAATGGATCGTGACTTTCAGTTGATATCAGGAAGCAGGAAGCTTTTAGCTTAGGATAAAATATTGTGAATAATTTTGAATAGGCCATGATAACATGTTAAAATTCTTAATATTTTTTCATATTTATGATGCAAATTTTACATATTTTTGTATTATAAATTATTATACTTAGACCACAACTTAGACGATAGGTACTATAAAAAACAATCAGTATTTTTTATAAATAATCATTAAGGATTATAAATACGTATTTATACAATACGAAATTTACGAATACAAACACAATACAAACTCTAAGAAAACAACGAATACAAACTCTAAGCAAACATATTATACGTATTTCAAATTCTGTAAATTGAATAAAAGTAAATTACCTAGTAGCTTTAACACAAATAGGTACAAAAAGGTATCAGCTATTATAGTGTAGGTATCTACTATTAATATCTACTGTTTCTTGCTCTTGACAGTTTACTATTAGAATATTAATTTTATCGATATGGTTGCCTTATTAAGCGTCCTTTTTAACTTTTAAATACTTCGTATTTTCAAGTACAACAAGAACATGAACAATTTTGACAGACAAATGATTATAAACTACTATCTGTGTTATTTTTTGTAAAACAAAACAAGGTATTTGTTTTTCACGACATAGTATAAAATCCCTAGTCCCTATCTTTAAAACTACGCATTTTATAGATGTATTTTTATTCAAGAGGAAGTTTTTAGTATGTTATTTATTATGTTTTAAACAAAGCAGGCGAAGCCGCGGGCGGAAAGCTGGTATATTATATTTCATATAAAATATGTCTCATCTGGCTATCAGATAGGTGAATAAGAATCTACGTACCTGTACAGAATATCAATAACAGAATGTTATCTTATATACAGCCAAATCCTTGAGGGGGCTATTTGTTAATTATCTTCAGGTGTTTACAAATTGGACTGTGTCAATACTTGCACGTGGTGTAATTGGCGAATAAATTTCACTCTCGTGATGTAGGATTAGTGTCGAGTATTTCTCTCGAGAATGGCGGTTGTGCAAATTGTCTTGCCAATAGAAACGGTTCCAGTGAAGTGGAATGAGATTCCACTTAATTCATGGTGAAAAGGTACAAATTGCGGAAAAGGTAACGTTCATTCGAATGAATTGCAGTCACACGGTAGAATTACGGAGACAAGCCTAGAACCAAATGTATTAAAACTAACTTTGAATCACAAGAGTGACCGTTTAAATACAAAGGTTTTCTGCTGAAAGGTTTCTGGGGAACAAAACAATTACAGAATATTAGATAAGTCTTGCAACAAGGCTATTCCTGGAACACAATATTCTACTGAAAACTCTTCGTGCTTTGACCAGCCATAATATTATGTTATAGCCGGTGCCAATAACGTACGTAACAGTTCCAGGAACATTGTTTATGGGTTTAAAATCGAAACTACGTAGGTACAGCTGTAGCAAATATTTTGGCTGCTAAATAATAAATTAATACCAAGAACCAATTCATTATTAAAGCAACTTTAAGATAACACTGTTCTCTATTATTATGTAGAATGAAACTCAAATATCATTATAAAATATGCACCTTTAAACCTGGCTGCTTTTATACGGTAAATGAATTTCTAGCATATAAGATAAACGAGGACTTGGCTTAGGCTTAAATAAATAAAAATTGACATAATATTTATTTATAATCATTTTATTACTATAATTTTGCAATGTACCTATTGAGATCTAGTGTTGTGTGATATTGTATAATGTAATTTATAATTTAAATAATTTGCACGCTCAACTACGAGCAGAATGTCTAAGCACCTATAAAATTTGTACCTCAGCTTTGTAACTACATTCAGCAAATAAAGACAATTTGAATTTGAATTTGAATTTGTTTCGTTTTCATGACAGCATTCAACGTGGATTAAATAATAAATAAGCCAAGTGATGTGATGGCGTAATAATCTTTATTTACAACACTTGAATCGTGCAAACTTAAGTGTAAATTATCGCGACCATTGCCGTGGTAATAAAAATTCAATTAATGTAATTGGAAGTCGCAAATGGAAAAATATTCTCCGCATTTTATTAACCGCGGACGAAGAGTGGTGTTATTATTTTGACGCCTGTGTCAATAGTATATTTATTCAGTACAGAACAGGAAAAAATACCCGTAATGAAATAAATATTTCATTACATCCAATTATTAGACTTTATTGAAGTATTGAAAGGTATTTAGAAATTGATTTAAGCTTGGCTATATGATATTTGATCTTTTTGTAAGTATTTAATTTAGAACTAAATTAATAATTTATTAATTTAGAAATAAAACTCAATTTACGAGTTCATATACCTAGAGATACTCAGTAGATCAAGACAGAGTCGTAAGGAACATTATATTATTACCATTGTTTTTTTTTCAAAATAATGTTCAACTTGTACTGCATTCAATATGATAAAGTATGTCGTCGTCGTTTAAATCTTAATATTATATATAAATCTCGTGTCACAATGTTTGTCTTCAATGGACTCCTAAAGTCCTAAACCACTTAACCGATTATAATAAAATTCGCACACCATGTGCAGTTCGATCCAACTTGAGAGATAGGATAGTTTTTATGAAAAAAAACGTAAACATGTAGGTACCACGGGCGAAGCCGGGGCGGACCACTAGTTGTATTATAAATAACGCATATCCGATAATAATCTATGAATCTAAAAACATTCTCAAACATTACGACACCAAACCTTTGTAGACAAAAAGCAAGTAATTCGTTTTGACAAGTTCACTCCCAAAAGTAATTTATCTATCAAGACTTGACATCAAGAAGTCCTTGTATACTTTGGGAATATAAGGCATTGAACCCATATTATGTTCAATATGTAAGGAAAGTTCGAAAAGCTATTACTCCTACAACCTTATTTTACGAATTCTTCTGATTATTATTACAATTGAATTACTTAAAGCAATTTTTGGAAATTTGAAAATTATTTTTACCATAGTACTTAATATTTAAACCAAAAAGTTTAATTAAGGAGTAGTACCATAGTACTTAATATTTAAACCAAAAAGTTTAATTAAGGAGTAGTACCATAGTACTTAATATTTAAACCAAAAAGTTTAGTGTAACAGAGAAGTAGCCATTTTTAGTATAATTTATATTAAATTTTATGGCTATAATTATCGTTGAAAATTCATAGAAGCAGCGTTAATCAGATTCTTTGCATAAAATATAGCGAGCAAAGACTTCAACAGTTTCAAGTATTTTTTTTAAACAAAAATCGCGATTTAAATTATATTCAAGACAAAGGGATGGCGTATATTTTTTAAAACGGTAAAATATGTGATTATTTTCTACTTGCAAATTAGACCTTATTCTTAACAAATTTAAATCAAAAGTCAAATAAAACAGTTACAAGAACTCAGTGTGCACTTATAATTTACATGCATTACACAAATTTGCATTTCATTTACGAAGAGTTAACTCACTGATAGTTTTTAAGAAGCAGAATGGATAATATATAAAATTTGTTTTTTAACACCCCATTTGTGTTATAAAGTATAGCTAATACAAAGATTTTATTCAAGCAATACAAATAAATTGATAGAAAAGTATAAAAAAAAATATTTATAAAAAAAACGCCTCTTTATCAATTAAATATGTATGTCACAATTAAAATTATTTTACACAGACTATACAGATAAAGCTACCATTTTTTATAATATTTATAAACCGATACATTCATTTTATGCCTTAAAACTGAACTATTTCATAAACATTGCAGAGAGTAGCGTTTCTGAAATTTATTCACGTACACCTGATTTGACTACGTAACTTCAATGGATACGAATATTGCACATTTTGAATAATGGTACAAATAAATTTTATATTTAAAGGAATGAGCTAAAAATATTGTGTTGGACTTGTTTTGAATAGTTTTAAATATATCCTTTTTTATGGCTCTTAGAGTTTGTTTGTTTAAACTGGTTAATCTCAGGAACTACGTGATCGATAAAAAAAAAATCTTTCACCATTGTATAGCTAAGTAATCCCTGAGTACATAATATAGTGTAATATCTATGGGTTAAGCCGGAGCGAACCGCTAGTAGTAAATACATATTATAAATATTCTAATAATGAAAATTTGAAAGATTTTAAACCAAATACTATGATATGAAACAGATGAAGCAGTAGGTATAATTAATTATGATAATATAACGATTTGAGCAAAACAAAACAGTCTCCAAGATAGTTCATAATAAGGAATAAGATTAGACGCAACATAATTACACTCCCTCTCAGAGAAAAGTTTAAAAAGGAATTAACTTTACAGTTCGCGAACTGAAAATAAAGGAACTTCTCTTGCAATTTTTTTTGCTGTTATTGCGCGTAATCGTAGTCGAACTTTTTATAGCTTTCTTTTACTTCCGCCATTTTTAATTATTTCTCATTTCTACCGTAGTTACAGTGATAATAATATTTTTAAACTAGACAGATATGATGAAACGAGATTTTAACAGCTATGGATTATATTCATTTTCAATGGGAATGTGTTCATTTGCTCTTTTATACGTCATAAGAATACGATTATGAATTAAAATGCTATCAATGTAAAGTCAAACTAAACGTGCATTTGCAGATAAAGCTTTGCCTCTACATATTACTTTCTTTTTTTAATTAAATGTTGTACCATGCAAAGTACTATATACTTATATACGCAGAAGAATGATTAATCTCTCTTAAATACTTTAAATCCAATTTACATAGTTATATTGCAAAAAACTACTTAACTAACAAATCGCAGTATTGCGAACTAGTTAAAACTAGCTGAGAGCCGCCCTGGGACTTAATAGGGTGACGACATTCGAGTTGCCGGCCACAATAATTGCTATCAAAGAGTCGACGGGAGTAGCGGGATCAATTACGTGCCTTAGAAACCCTATATTTTGTAGTGGTTGAAAAACCTTAATTAATTATAAGCAGATAATAATAAAAATAAAAAAGTGTTTTAAGGGGAGAGTTATTTTATTGAGGAATAAAATTATTTATACAGGATCATAGGTATTATTATATCTTCATAAAAGAGCATAAAGATTAATAAAAATAATGACGCTATAAAATTGATAATAATTTTAATAAATCAAATTGCTTGCTTATAATCGCTTTCTCCAAATTACCTCATTTATTATTTTTATTATCCAGTAGGTAATTAGATAATTTTTAGGTGTTGAAACTTTTAATCGCCTGATCTGAACTAAACCTGTGATTATACTATGTACAAAAAAGATAAATATCAAGCTATCGAGCAATAAGAGAGACAATTAAATCATATAAATCCGTGTTAGGTATGTCGTGATTTAGTAATAAACATCCGTATTAAATCTATTTATATATGAGGTAGATCGGACGTTTTGATTGAGATATAGATAACTTACAATACCCTTTTGATTCACCGATTTTCAATAGGTTAGGAGAATCCATCCATGAATTAGGTACATAATATGTGTAATTATTGAAAGGTAATTCTCGTTTGTTTTCAGTCAATACGAATTCAATACAGTATATATTTTATGATAAGATGCTATATTATATAAATCAAAAATTAAGCGTGAGTAACAGTAACAGTAACAGTAAACAGTAAACTGTCATTTTATTACAATGTATTATTACGATGGCAATAAAAACATTCAATTGTTAAATGTTGTATTATATAACCAATTAATACTTATTATAACGATATCACCTATACGCTAATAGAAATACTAAAGGTCAGCCGTATCAAGGAGACTGATCTGGTTTAGGCAACCCAATTCATTATTTTTTTTTGTCTAGATCAATATTGAGCACTTTAGATAGATTTATCTATATTAATTTAAAGCACCTTTTATTTGTTGGGTTCATTTCAATATTTACTTAATTACTTTCTTGATTGTTTTAGATCATTTTTATAGATTTACTAGTGGTCCGCCCCGGCTTCGCCCGTGGTACATACTTCGCAATAAAAGGTAGCTATGTCCTTTCTCGGGTATCAAAATATCTCCATACCAAATTTCATGCAAATTTGTTCAGTAGTTTAGGCGTGATTGAGTAACAGACAGACAGAGTTACTTTCGCATTTATAATATTAAAGTATGGATTCAATGATTAAATGACACAAACGTACTTGTCACGCAATGAGTTATGACTCGTCACGACCACGCGCAATTTCAAAAACTTGATTTCATGACATTTCTGGGTCATGTCATAAGGAAATAAACCATGTGTGTATAAATAACATGTATGCCTTATCACAATTATCGTGGGTAGTATTGTTTGGAACCTTCAATTCTTTATTTATGACCGCATGATATAACTTCCTTCCTATCAAACGTATCAGGAACTAACTTATTTTTATTTCTAGGCGCGGTCATACAATATTGTATCTACAACAAATAGCACACTTACATTCTTCCGTGATTTGTAACTCGATCTTATCGAGATCTTCGACTTCCTCATCCTCGAAATCTGTTTGTACCGTGGCGTCACGGGTGTAGTGTTGCAGAGTGATGACGTCAAACGCCGCCCGGTCGTCTGGGCTGGGCGCGCGCGAGGCTTGGGCTTCAGGCGTGTCCAGCCTGGCTCGCTTGCACGCCGAGCACCCGCAGAGCGAGCCGCGCACACGCAGCAGCCATACAAGCCCGAACAGCGCCATCCACGTGGTCATGCTGTGACACTCAACACCATATCACTTCACTCCCACTTACACTCTACACTAAACTTCAATGTTCTCATAGTCATATCCACGAACAACCGACATTTTTATCCTCCTATTTTCTTGTAACAACAAAGGATAAGCGCAAAATCTTAAGATTTGTTGCGCTCATGAATCTTTTCATTCAACTCTAATTACGACGCTATACGTAAACAATGAATATCAAACATTAGCACTTTAACAATGGACATGAAAAGTTCTGAAGCATCTAAAGAATGAGTCAAAATGGAAGAAAAACAGGAAAAATGACACAGTTTACTTGGAAATGAGCGTTGCGGTACAGATATGAAAATAGCTTGTCGTTTTTACATACTCGTAATATTCATATTCCACCCTGGAAAGTTATTGTGGAATTTCTTTCTTGACTTGTAACATAATAGCCGGGTTGGTTTACTTAAAGATTTGGTTTTAAAAAATAAATAATGAGGTCGTCTTATAATGTTGGTGTTAAATTACTAACAAGGTTAAGATGGTATGGTTTTTATTACGTTTCCACTGCCAAATTGTAAAAAAAATGGATCACTTTTAATTGAGTGCAACTAGCGGTTGAGATGAAACAGACATAGGTAACTTGAAGACTACAAAGCGCTTATTTCAGAGATTATCAACATTTTATTTCAGGAAATAATTTAAATCATAATAATATGTAGGTACTATTCGTAAATATACTTGCTTGCGTAGAGGTAACTCTATATTATGTTATTTCATGTTATAGTTATTTATCTGCGTGCTATATAATATATAAATCGGTTAAGAAGTTGCTCCTCCAAATATCTTCTGATTTATAATTACAGATAGAATTGCTAGGTTATTGAATATTGTGTAAGTATTTATATTTAATGTTTTGGCAAATTCTGATTATAAAAGATCACTTATAAAATATTACCTGCTTCGAATGTCGTTAAAGTATGTACTTCCGTGAACCGTCTAACTTTTAATCTACGAGTTTAGATTGAAAAATTCGAAAAAGTATAAAAAATTTAGGAATTCAATAAAACTTTCGATAGAAGTCGTGAAGAGAGAAAGGTGCATTTTTATGTTTAGGCATAGAATATAATATAATAGTCCTACTTTTAGATAGATTATATTTCTCCTATAGTCATAATATATAATATTTGTGCTTGAATTAATTAAAAAATATTATGATATTATGATTCATATGACTGTGACTACCTATAATTCGAAATGAGAGCTTTAAAATAAGTACATTGACAGCATTTTAATTATTTGCACTAAGCTCTAAAATATATAATATGCAGTATGCACATTGCACATAACAATGATTTTGTTCATTTATAATACAAAACTGTGATCTAAGAGCCGTATGCTTAAGTATGCGTGCATAAATAAATTAAATTCACACACAGTTTAGACGATGTACCTACAGCTGTCATAATCTGATGAACAGCCTCCAAAATTGACTAGTCGTATTCAATTAGGATTTATTCCACTTAAGTAGTCGACCATGCTACATATGACGTGGGTGACTCGATAAAATGATAAATGGAGGCCATAAATTGCAGCCCCGCGATATAAATGGCAGTTCTTTCACTGAAGGACTCATGAAAAATATCAATTTGTTACAAATGATCGACGAAATTCTCCTTGGATAACGAATTATAACCCGAAAATATTGCGACGTGACTGTCCGTATTTTGCCCATAGTATATTTCAAACTGAGGTATTTTTAATACCGCGAATCGTACAAATTGAAACGGGACATTAATAATCGTTGCGTAAGGAAGAATCTTTTAGCAGAAAATCTCTTTCGCCTGCCTACTTACAATATTCATTTCCTGTCTGTTTATCTCCACATTTTTCGGATTAAATCACTTAAATCCATACTTTTTCTTCTTATGCTTATCTTTAATTTTGTTTTTGAAGTTTTGCTGAAAATATTCATTTACCTAGTAAACATTATTAGAATGCTAACAAATCGATAACGTTTTTTGCTTAGTTTTCAGTTCCAAACAATTTTTAACGCAACCGGTAAAATCTCTGCGGTAAATTCCTCTCTTTCGTATGGTAGACTGGTGCACACATAACAGTTAGACCAAACAATAACTTCAAAGTTCAAATCCAGCTCCTAAAATACTTGTGCAATTTTCAACGGTTTTTTCTCTTTTATTTCATTGGTTGGCAGGATCGATTTTAAATGATTTTCCGTTTTCTATATAAAAAGTATTTTTAATGTTTTTCTATACATTAATTAACGAGGAAAAGGTACCATAGCTTCGGTTATATAATTTTATTAAACATAAGCTTATTTTCATAATATGAACAATGTGTGAACCATTTGAAACAATTAGATACAAAGACCAGAATATATGATTGCTCGAGAAATTACTTTGTACGCAGTTATATTGTTTTAACTTGTTTAACATCGTCAAACGTTTCATGTTCATTGCTTCATTCTTAATGGATTGTTAGCAGAATAAACTAGAATAATCATTTTGTGATATTTTATGTTCTGTTCTGTTTTTGACGTGAATTAGCTAAGTGAATTAGTCTCCTTTTCTTACAATTAAAATAGGTTGTCATTTCGAAAAAGTACATCACCTTACATGGTCAGAACCAGACCAAATTTACCGTGGGAAACTGGACCACGTGAAGAACGGACTAGCTTTCATATATAAAAAAAAATCGTTAAAATCGGTTTACCCAGTCGAAAGTTATGAGGTTTACCCCTAAAAATGCAGTCAAACTGAGAACCTTTTTTGACGTTGTTTTAAAATAAACAACAACCAAGTGTGAGATGAAGGCGAATATAATATATTTTAAAAAAAACAAGACTCTCTTGTCTTGCGAACACGTCTTGAATAAACAGCTATCGAATTGCAGTGGCAATTGCAGCTTGAATAATAAGCTTTGTATTCAATGTTACGGTTCAAATGATTCAGATGGTCAAACAGACAGACAGCATGTTTAAAATGTATGGGTTTCGTATTTCTATTAAAACAATGTCCAGAATTAACTTTATATTTCTATCTTTTTTTATAAATAAAATATAAAGAAGGAAATAAACATCTACTATGGGAAGTACATTTTATAATAATTATGAACACGTGTAACATATTTAATCGACCGTACAATAATTGCTATTTTACCTTTAAGGTAAATATTAGATATCAAATTTGTTTTTAAGTATAATTGCTTTGTTTTCCTCTAATATGTATTAATTTAAAACAATATACATTACCTATTTGGAAATATGTTATTGTTTAATCTTTTTTAGTTCTTTGCGAAAGGACCAAGACCTTTTATCTTCATATTCAGAGTCATGAAAACTTCAGCTATAGTACCTCTAGTAACATTTGTAAGCAACTGCTTCTATTATTAAACCGTTATTTATATTGTTTAAATAAATCAATTGATTTGTACCTACTAGCTTCTGCTTTCCATAACTAACTCCTTTTTTAATCATTTGAGTGGTGAATTTCTTAAAATATTACTAAAAAGGTTATAATGTGAAAAATCACTATACCTTTTATCCAATCAGACACAAAATGAGATGTCCCTATATTTAGATAAACATACTATAATGAAAATACGTATTCTGAAATCATACACTGCTTTAAATCGACCGCAACTTGATAGTCAAAACCACAAACTCTATTACTGAAACGTATCACAGTTGGCCTTGTCTGTTTTGGAAACATTGAGTGATGGATTACGACCCAAAGGTAGTAAAAAGTGTTTTTTATTGTGTTTGATTTTACGCGAGAAATGCTAAAATTTTGTTTGTAAAATAAGTATGGACAGGAGTTTTCGTTACTAGGTACGGTTTATGTGAATAAATTTGAATATTTTTTTAATTATTTACTTTTACAACAAATGCACATACGGAAATGCATTGACTAAGAAGGAAGTATGGGAACATTAGTTTAAGATTACTATGCCTGGTTCCTATATTCAACGGATCGTCATAGTATCAAAGCTACTATCCGTTTTTCTAGAACTAACTACGAGTCGTTATTACCGTTCCACAATTTTATTTCTTGACGTGCTATCGACGGACATCCGTTGGTCATAAAAATACCGAGCCCTCTTCACTCACAGATGTGCGTTTCGTTATAAGCCAAATTGAAATTAAAATAACACAAAATTCAGGACAAAATAAGTTAAATATACAGCCGAATTATAAACTTTAAGAATAAAGTTTCTTATTAATAAAGAACTAATACTAAAGAACTATATATTTGTAGACATCTGCGTGATAATTTTCCTTCTAAACAACCTAATGCGTTACACAGAAAGCAAAAACGGAACGTTTTTCTCGCGCACGCGTGCATTGCTTGTCAGTTGTCAAATTATTGTCATTCATTGTTGATTGATGATTCATTTTCAAGTTTTATAATTAAAGAATAACAATACAACGACCACTGTTTATATATTTATTAAAAATGGATATTACGCCGGTAAGTACGCCTTTATATTTCTTCTTTAAAATCGTCTGCCGCTTACTTTTTGCTTCGGACACTTTTAAAGTCAAACATATATTTCTGTTACAGAAATCGAAGAAGGCTATGAGTAAAGACGAGATTGCTCAATTATTATAACCAGTAAGGAGACTAATGCTTCTACGAATAAATTAAAGGATGAATGTTGGACTTCGTTGACCAACACATTTAATGCAAAAATTGGTCAAATACCTACCAGGAAAACTTTTTATTTTCAGCCAAAAAATTCAAACATAATAAGGATGATGGACAAATATTATGAAGAAATAATTGAAATACTGAACACACAATAATTGAAATACTGAACACACAATAACTAATTAATTTTTGTATATTATTAAGCAATATATCTAGACATACGGTAGAAAAAGAATTTGTTAGGTAGTGCTAAATGTAAATCTTATGTAAAAAATGTATTTAGTTCAGAGAGCCTATTACAGCGTTAAGGAATATAATATAGAAGATGATAATCGATGGAGGGTTGTCGTGTAAGAATCACAGGACAGTTCTTTGGCATATATTATGTAGTTACATATTACTATGTAAAATTAAACTGTAATAAAGAAATAAAACTTTTATTCCATTTTATTATGTACTTTTATTTATTTTTTATTATTTACAATACAATGTTTAAAAAATTGATTTCTACATTGCAAACATAGACATACATATAAATATACTAGTGGTCCGCCCCGGCTTCGCCCTTGAAATACTGAACACACAATAACTAATTAATTTTTGTATATTATTAAGCAATATATCTAGACACACGGTAGAAAAAGAATTTGTTAGTGCTAAATGTAAATCTTATGTAAAAAATGTATTTAGTTCAGAGAGCCTATTACAGCGTTAAGGAATATAATATAGAAGATGATAATCGATGGAGGGTTGTCGCGTAAGAATCACAGGACAGTTCTTTGGCATATATTATGTAGTTACATATAACTATGTAAAATTAAACATAGTTATAAAGAAATAAAACTTTTATTCCATTTTATTATGTACTTTTATTTATTTTTTATTATTTACAATACAATGTTTAAAAAATTGATTTCTACATTGCAAACATAGACACATATATACTAGTGGTCCGCCCCGGCTTCGCCCTTGGTACATGTTTATGTTTTCTTTCCATAATAACCATCCTCGTACTTCAAGGAACATTATAAAAAAATAATTATCGAAATCGGTCCACCCGTTCACGCGTGATGCCGTGACCAAGGGAAATAGGTCTGCCACTGATATCGATATTGTGCCTAAAGCATAGAACCTCAGCGTCAACAGTAATTGATGTTATGGAGATACCCCATGATTCCTGAAATGACAACATAAATTAGGTATGTAATAAGGTTAGACGTGTTTGGTATAATATTAATGCCTCCATTAAACTAACCTGGCTCCTTTTATTCGTACGTCTGGATAAATTTCAAGAAGTAATTGTTCAACAGATTCTTTATCAAGTCGAAATCTCAATTGAAATTCGTGAGAATCCAGGGTCGCAAAAAAATCCACTCCTTCTCTATAATATATTATACTCTTTCACGCCCACTATCTTCTTCCGAAATTCGATATAATATTAAACACTTCTCTATCACTATCTGAACTCCACATTTCGATATTGAAGCGGAAACAATGAAATAGTAAGAATTTAACCGCCCGAAATCGACGGGTAAACAAAATGCTATACGAATAGTAACTTTGACAGCATAATGACATTAAAAATATTTATAGGAACGCGATAAACTGTCTTCTCCATACAATATGCTTACCGTTCGTTAATAGTAACCCTCCCATCCGTCAGTAGGAAGCCGTCGGTAAGTTGCTTGACGAGACGTTTTTTATAGGAACGATTTTCGCTTACGCTTGGTTAAATTATACTACTATTCGTAACTAAAACGGATCGTTTTTCAAATATAGGAACCGGGCATTAGAGAATTTTGGGCTGTCAAAAACATTTCTGCATTTTATTTTCTGCATGCTATTATTATTAAACTTATTAAACTATATTTATTTATAAGCGTAAGTGGTCTTTTCTTCAAAAATTTTTGAAAAACAAAAAATAACAAATTCAGATTTATACATTTTGACCCGTAAAAGATTCTCGCATGTATATTTTATAATTTAACTCTTTCATTTCAGAAACAAAATACTATTAGCCTAGTTAGTTAGGGAGGGATTCGTTATACAAACCCCAACATTGTTAATTTCAAAATTGAATCAAACGGAGTTCGTCGTCAAAAAAAGAACGATGTCAATCAGTTGAAACTGCGTGGCTGTTAATTTACATACGTAAAAATGGGTTATGAATTGAAAATCTCTGTTGTTTTTAGGTCCTGTCTGTTAAAAAAGGAACATGTTGATTTAATTAAAGATGAATATATTAGCAGTCATAGGATAAAGACGTCTATTATGCGAACATACTAATAGCACCCTAAAGGTTCTCAATACATTTAATTTTAACGAATACATTATATTTTAACTAGTTTGGCCCACGGATTTATTCATGTAGCGTATCTTACTGACTATTTTATTATTAAGAAAGAAATTAAAAAAGTAGAGCCAATACCAAAATTGAAACTAAAATTTTCAATTATTATTCACGCTCAAATCATCTATTTGTCGTGAAAAGAACATTCTTTATTATTTTAAGTTGTGATATAAGTATTCATTGTAGAATTAAAGTATTGTTCAACGTTCGTAAAACATAATCGCTTTTGAGCGGTTCTATTCAAAATTAATAAACCATGTGCAAAGTTTTAAATTTCCATATTAAGTAGAAGCAAAGTATGCAAATACGATAAACTTTTAAGTTTAAACAAGTAATGTGGAACACTTTTTTTCTTTGTATTATTTATGACTAAAAAAAGGTCAGAAAAATACTGTTATCTTTCGTTATGTAAATTACAATTCTGCTCTACGTATAAAAAACAACATTAAATTTTAATCTGCAAACTATCGCTTAAATATAATTTAGTTATTCTATCATAAATATCCTACATAATTATATCATAATTGAAGATAAATCTTTCGAAATGGAATAAAGAAATGGTATTATTTTCTCTGCAACTGTAAGACCACGATTTTAAGATAGAGCTTTCGTTGCCAAACAAATAATATTGTAGAAAGTAGGTATCCTAGGATACCCCATATTATACAATGGATTATTTATTTATTTTATTTTATTTTATTTTTTATTGCACATACAAAAGGATTATATTATTATATATATTAGGTATATATTCGATATTCCCTTCCCAATTGGATTTTTTTTTAATCAATAGTGAATAGGATCCCGTAAAAATCTCATGTACCCGGAGGCGGTATCAACATGTAGGCGTCAACAAGTATTCAATAAAGAGTGATGCAATATTTCGGTGCAATATCGGCAGACATAAATACATTGTGAATGACGTCATAAGTGCAAGGCCACAGCGAATAACTAGACAGCCGCTCAAAGTGTAAGCTTTGTGACCTTTTGCAAAACGAGACTAACTATTTCGGTTCCTAACTCTCATGTGATATTGTTATATAGTTTGATGTAGCTTCATATTATCTATACTCACATTATAAATCTGTTTGTTTGTTATGTAATGTTATGTAAATGCCAGGATATTCCAAAGAAAATGTAGTATCAGTATTTACTATTGAATATATCCTGACAATATAAGAATTTGTTGTTATGTTTGATTGAATGCGCTAATATCAGAAACTACGAATCCGATTTGAAAAATAATTCATTGTTGGATAGTCCATTTATCGAGGAAAGCTTTAAGCTATATATCATCACGATAAGACCAATAGGATCGGAATGTGGGTAAAATTGCGGGGCACAACTACTAAGTTACTATTTTATAGTTTGGAAAACTTTATACCGCATAAGATTTTTTGCGATTGGTATAATTTTTAATCAAGATAAAATCCTTTGCAGTTAGATGAAACTAAAGTTTACGAAATTTAATCAAGATCGGTTAATTACTTTCGAAGTTTAGTGCGGTCGAGATACAAGACTGGTACACAATATTTATAGTAGCTGTGCCACACGGTTTCACCTGCGGACGAACCCACGGGCAACATCAAGTATTCCTATAGAGTATAGATCATATTGTGTTATTCTGATGTATATTGTATAACCTATAATATTACAGTAAAGCTTTATCAAAATCCGTTCAATAGTTTTCGTGTACCGGTAACAAACATCCATCCATACTCATACATTTTGTATAGGTATTGTAACACTGATTGAAAAAGATACAATGCAATTACCTTACGGTATAAACTATTTTTATTTTTAGTGAAGAAACGTTGTAAAATAAACCTCTTAATTTTTATTTTCAAAATTACGCCCTATGCAAATTTTGATATTGAATTTTATTATTGTTGCCTGATTATTCAATGGTCAATATAATATTATGTGTACTTTAAGGATAATATTTTTATTAATCATCATCATCATCATTATCAGCCAAATTAGTTACAACAGCACGGAAACAAGAGAATAAGTGTATAGTCCTTTAAGAAATTGGTAAATTATTATGTTTAGTATTATTATGTTAATATTATAGTATATTATTTATAATTCCTGAATTACCTATATTAATTGATACGTAAATATTTATTTTTCATAGTTTGAAGATGAACAGAAACTAGATCATTAATATTAGTATAATACAGAAAACTTTAAAAGTATGACAAGAGTATGTTCAGTATCTTAGTTAATTTTATAAACAAAAATCATTAATTATCTTTCTCAATCTAATACAAACAAAATTAGACCGCATTTGATGCAAAGAAGATTCGAAAAGCTTGAAAATATAACGAGCTTTCATATTTGAAAAGCAAACCTTAATTAATCTACGTTTTATTAATCAAATAACTCGAACGTGTGTTAAAATGTATGTGTGTCTGTCATTAATAATGGCGGAGGTGAAATAACTTCCTGCTTCATTCAATGAAACAAATTCAACAAAAACCGAGATAATTAATTCTCTGCCATCTCGTTATACGAAGGACTTGTTTATTTCGTCAAGTAGAACATATGAAATATGCATGAGAATCTCATGTGTGTCTGTAACTTCTAAAAAATATACTTAGTATCAAAAAGCTTATATTTTTTGCAATTTTTAAAGAAGTTTAAAATTGAAACGCTGCTAATTTCATTATCAACCAAATATTTATCTTTAAAAATTAAATCAGTACGTTGTTAAAAATGTCAAATTTCAGTTTCAACCTCAACGCTTAAAATACGGTCACTTTACAAATTGGTTCGATAAAACACATCGGTAGCTAGTTAGACGCACAAAAAGTTCACTCGCTCACTTAAGGTGCCGTAACGCCTGCACAGTTAATGTCCCGATCGCGTAAAACAGCATTATTTTGGCACAACGGCGTGCCTTCTCTACGGTATCTTCCTCGGCACTGAGTTCTCTGTACAGTCGAGTGCTTCACGCATGCGGCCTGCTTTCCCTTCAAGCTTACCGAGATGGCTATGATAATTGAACTAAACAGGATTTACGGAAACTTTTCGCGAACTGTTGTCTACAAGCTTGATTCCTTTGTGTTTGTAATTATAACTTTTAATTACACAAATCAAAGATCAGTTGTATATTGATCATATTATTTCGTCTCATCATTTAAAATTACAACATTTAAAGAAAAAAAATCGACTACCGAAGAAATTCTGACCTTTACACAGATAATGATAACGCATACATTAGCATTCCATATTTTACTTCTTCCTTTCATTTAATCTCATAAGTCATTTCCATATTTCTTTCTGCCAAAATTAGTTTAGCTACGTTTCCACCCATCGTATAAATTACCCTAACTCGAGCTCTCTCATAAAAATACCTACGATCAGCTTATTATTAGAAGGACTTTTGTATGTTTCTCCTTGATTCAATCGTGCCAAAAGATTGGTTCATAAACTTGTACAATTTATCGAGTAGTTTCTTAAACAAGGTGAAAAATAATCTATTGACGACGAGTAAATTAATATTCCATGAAACTACTTCGTTTGAGAAGCTATCGCAAAACTTGACTGTAGAGGTAGTATCCGGATTTCCCTGAACGGGCTTTCTGTTATTGGGTGTTCCCATGTGTAATTCCTCAGTTGCATCCTGGATTTTGTGCTAGGAGAAAGGCTGCCTTGCTATACGAGACTTAAATATAACTAGCAAAGTGTACATCGCACCTCCACGTAATCCTACGGGAAATAACGACGCGTCATAATATTATCTTATATTATGATTTAGTTATAAATGTTACAAACTAATCATACTCGTGGGATATATCAACCCAACATAGAAATAAACAACATTAATTGCTATATTAACAGTAATTATGTAAGTTTCTCAAAGATAACACAGCCTATCACAGCCATAAATATTGAAGGATTCACCTCGAATGGAATCGTTCAGGACACATGGCCGCCAGGGGATCTGTATCCAACGGCTTAATGTTATAATCGTTATGGTCAGAAACCCATTTTAGTTAACCTTTGTGATACCCTTTGTAGTGTATTGTGGTTGAAATGTTTACGTTCACCTTCTATCAATATTTGTTGGAACTTGCTTTGCTAAAATTGTTCAAATTGTAATGAATAAATCCTGAACGCATTTGTTTAAAAAGTTTTACGAGATAAAAAAATATAAAGCATGACTTCAAAGCATTTGTGGACAGATTTGTTAGTGCTCTTTGATGGTTTTATAAACGGCATACAGTGTGACATGGGAAACATAAATTGGTCTTTGATTTTTCGACACGCCGCGTTGCATAAAGGTTTACCCAGTGATAGTTTCCTACTATTTGAAAAGTTGGAAAAATAGCTCGTGGTTTTTATGCACATAAACTTTTTCTCCAATTAAATATCGTAGTTTTTGTTGTTCAGCTCTGTACCAAAATAAGTAAGTAAACACAAATGCACTCTAATATACTAAGTGCATGGCCTAGATTTTTTTAGTCCAATGCACAAAGGTGTTGACTTTTTTCTATTCGTTAAATAAGCTAAGGCTAGATTTTTTCTAGACGGTGAAGTTTTAATGCTATTTGTTAAACCACTGATTTAATATTTAAGCGTCGGAACAGGTTACCTACCTATCTAACTACATTAGTCGTGTATATCATGTTTACTTTAGAAGTAAGTTCAACCAAGTATATTTAATATTTATTCTAAAGGAGTAAATCAAAAGAATCTCAAGTAAATTAAATGATTATGTACGCGAGATTATATTTTGTGTATGTGAATGCAAGTCGCATCTGCCGTCTAGTGGCTGCTGTCACCGCTTTATGAAATATTAGGGTTATAAATTTTTCATTACAGCATGTGCAGCAAAATTTTCCATGTGATAAATATGCACACATTTATTTTATTCACATTTTGCCATGCAAATATGTCCAACTCATGGATCTATCCGAGCATAATTCAAGCGTCTCATCATAAAATACACGCTTTAACGTAGACGGTAAACGGAAAATGTTATCAACACGGGCGATACATTGTTACTTACAATAAATTTAATGTTAGCTTTCTCAATCGTTGAACTGTTCTCTGACAAGTTTATTTCCGGAGCAAGAATGATGTAGGAACTCCGATACAAATCTGCAACTGAATGCTTTTAGTACTTACGTCTTTTATTTTCCTCTTCACGAGCCGACGACGCTTTTAACAGCAAATTGCTCGGTGTGAAATTAAATTTAATATTAGCCTCTGCTCGCGACGATATTATCTAAATTTGAATTTTCAGAGCGAGATCCTTAATTTATATCTGCACTAACTAAATTTTCCTCGGATAGTTAAGGGAAAAGTATGCTATCTTCTTCGAATAAAATTGAAAGCTTAGAGCTGGTAACTTATAGTCAGATTACCATAACTAAGTTTTGCAACCAATGCAAATCGCTGCAAAATTTCTCGCCCATCTGCACGTCTGCCGTTCGGCTAAAGTGCAAGATTGGAATTTATAATATTTTGTCTAGAGACATCTGCGAATTTTATATTTATTTAAGCATTGTTCCAAAGGTTTAATAGCAATCGGTACCTAACAAGAGAAACATTGTTTGAATAAGTGTTATATTTTCCATATACTTACATAATATTTATAAACATGTATAATGTAAATAACGTAAAAGCTTGAACAAATAGATATAAAATGAAAATTTATTTTTCTGGAAAACAATAATAATACAAAACGAAACTAATTTGTTTGCATCTATTGAAACAAATAATTACAATAATTTTCAAAACAAATCAAAATAATTTAAATTTCAATTTCAAAGATCATCAACAAAGTTATCATTTCATAATTAATGCAAATTTCCTGTTACCCGGAGAGGATGTTGCCAATTTCGTATAATTTAAACTTATGTATTGTCAATTAAATCTGTCTCGTTATATTTTGATCAAACATCTTCTAATATGTTTGTAATAATAGAAAGCTCGTTACTTTTTCCATTTTGTGTGAGAATGTCACCTATACATAATAATATTATGTCGCCCTGCAAAATAATTTATCAATAAAAGTATTAATAAAATTGATGTGGTCCATATAAATATACTTCTTTATGTTACTACAAGGAAGGATGAATGTCTCCTATAACACAGGCTATTTTTGTGTTATTTTCTAAAATAGCATAGAGACATTGTTCAAACCATCGCAGTTAATTGTACCTGAGAATATATTATTGAAATTTAGGTATGTAATTTTAATTAATAAAATTATCAATGTTTAAAAAAATCCTGGACGATGTAGACCGTACAAGAGGATTTTTTTATATTTATAATAAGCACTTGATGTTGATTATTTTTCTGAAAACCTTGATCGATTCCAGAACAATTATCCATCGATTTTATTTTGACACTATATCAGATTTCCACACATCACACGGGTTATAATACAACCTTACTTATACGCCTAATTATACAGTAATCTCAAAAACCATGATATCCTGGTATTCAGCTAGCGATGTTGCATTCACTAGTTCAAAATAGACGTTTGAACAGTAATTGTGGTCACTTTGAATGTTAACTATCAAAACAGAAACCCTTCTAACTTTGTCTATAGAAATTTAGTACGGTTAACATAATAATCCTACCTAACACCGATACAACCCTTGTGACAGGTACAAAACTGTTCCATTTTGTTAGTCATCTCTTCTCATTTTCGATGTATTGCAAACTATATAATTTGATTCAAATATAATGATGTTATTTGTTTATATCAAGAGTTCGATTGAAAGGGATGTTTTGTAGAAATCTGTGATTTAATTTGGTCAGGCATTTAATTCATAATATTATATTCTACTAGCTTTCCGCCCGCGGCTTCACCCGCGTTTCCAAAGAAAAACCCGCATAGTTCCCGTTTTTTTGTGATTTCCGGTATAAAACCTATCCTATGTGTTAAACCAAGTTACCCTCTATATGTGTGCTAAATTTCATTGTAATTGATTCTATATATGTTCTGTAGAATTTGCGTGAAAGAGTAACAAACACACACATACACATTACACATCCATCCTCGCAAACTTTCGCATTTATAATATTATTATAGTAGGATAGGATTGCTACAAAAATACTGGAGTTGTGTGTTTTTATTACCTATTTTTTTATTATGTGCTCGTAAATATTAAGATATCTAGTGGTTATTATAAAGTAGATTTATGAAATTCTATCTATTTTATGAGTTCAGTTAAAAGTTGAGATTTCGAAGGTTTCACATCAGTTACCAAGCCAACCAGTATTCCACGATTTGGAAAAATAATATTATTTGGACGTGTTCCAAATCTTTATTTTGTTCTTTTAGAAAACTATCCCTTTGGGAATCGTTTTGTGAACGAACTTCTTATCTGATGAAATATGGTCACACTTCTCATCATTGTTATCTTTAAGTACTTACTTTAATTGTAAAAAGCTTTTGGACTATAGCTGAACTACCTGAATTATATTACGTAAAATTCCGCCCGCTCCAATCGACTGGAAATATCTCTGTTTCATTTATCAAAGGTATCTCAATAAATAAAATTTATTATGTATTAAATGGTCAGTGTAAACAGAATCAAAGAATATAGAAAACGGACCCAAGCAAAGGCAAAAAAGAGTTGAAATAAATCATTACCTTAGCGTTTTTCCTTTGATTTATTCGCGTCCCACGTGAGGGAGTGTCAAACGCACCCGGCTTTCCAGTGTCTTATTATAATTTATGACCGCATTTTTTTCTCTGAGTGATTTAACCGGCTCACCTCGTCGTGGATCGCCTTTTGGGCATTTAAAGAAATATCTATAATTTACATCGTAAAACAGGTAAATACCCTATACATATAAAGATGAATCTTTGAATAGTCATATGAAATGACTATTCATTCCATTTGTCAATTAAACATTATTAAAGTTTTAACATAACATAAAGTTAAAAATAATTAATTAAAATTAAAAAAAAACACAAACTAGTTCATAACTTAGCATATTAATATTACATAGCTATCATTTAGAGGTATAATGTATGAGAGGTATAATTTCGCATTTATAATATTAGTATGGATGAGCACAGTAACTATCAGGCTATTCAATGATTGTCATAAATTAATCTGAAATAAATGAAATAAATAAAATAAAGGAAGGACGGGATAGGAACAAATCGGTACTAGAAAGATTACAATCATACATGCTCAAAATATAGAGAAAAAAAAATTCCGTCTCTCTAAACTTGATATTCAAAAAACTAACTTGTTGTTAATTACTTCGTTATATGAGCAATTTGTCTTCTGTAAAAAATTATCAGAAATTGTTTTTATTTTCAAGGACTTACAAAAAATTATTTAAAGGCAGTATCGGTTTTCAGTGTTGCCTGCAGGCAAGCATATTTACTTACTTCATACGAAATGCTTTTATCCAATAGTCAATATGAACAAAACAAGGAAACATTTCCTTTTCGTGGAGAGATTTCACTGTTTTTTTCTCATATTTTTATAATATATAAGACAGTTAATGTTATTCACAAAAAATTCCCATGACCTCGTATTTTGGCATTGTTATCAGAAGTTAAAATATAAAACCTAAGTTACATTTAGTATTAACATTATACGTCTAATTGAACATAATTATAGTATGTCATAAAATAAATCGATGCCAGGAAGTGTCAAATGTTTCGTCGTGCAGTCATGAAAGGTATTCTCGATGTCTAAGGGAAACCCCAGAAGGTTAGCGCTCTCGGCTAAGGTAAAAATTAAATAGTCTCATTGTCAATATCTTAGTTTAGTCAGTAAAATGCAGAGCATGAGTCGAGTCGCCCAGAGCAGAGCTCTTCTAGTCAGCTTCAGGTCTAAAATTTATATTTGATCCGTGCTTAGAGTCAGTGTTGTGGTTTTAGTGTCTATAAAAAATGACAAAATATTTTCACGTTTAAAACGCGACGTGTTGAATATTCAACGAAACAATCAACTTTATTATCGTTGTAATTTATAATCTTTGTGAAGTAATTGTTGTATAATGTCTATTGACATAATTATAATACATTGTATTTAATTTTTGTAGTATGAATAGAATTAATAATTATAATTGAAATATAAACAAACACACTACTCTACAAAAGAATCAATCTGGCACATTAATTTCGTTTAAAAAATTAATAATTGAAAAAAAAAAATATCGTTTACAAGGATTATATAATGAAAACGAATATTTTGATTGTAGCCTGCTGCTTATAGCAAATGGAGTGAGCGGTCTAGTAGGCTCTGGGTTGAGCAACTATTCGTTTCCAGCCAGTTTCATGTTTGGAGTTGCAACGGCTGCATTTCAAATAGAAGGAGGGTGGAATGATGGAGGTATGTCAAGCCATAATTTACCGTAAAATGGAATCATCGCAGTGATATTTGATATTTATTTTTAATTCGTGCTGTATTGGATTGGATATATTACAAATAGAGAGTATAGACTTAACCTAAGTTGTAATATTATAACAAATTGTGGACTTATCGCTACATATCGATTTCTTAAAGAAAAACGAACATAACGAAAGAGTTAATATTCTAATTCTTTCTATGAAGTATTTTGCGATTTTGGTAGAGGCACAGAATATATTGTAGAGTCGGATTTGTACGTCGATTTTTTAGCATAATTACCCTTGTCTTATGGGATCGGTTGTATGTATTTATGTATTGTATTGATCTTAAGGATCAAATGTGAGATATTACGGTTATAGCCTACGTGATCAAGGAAGTGGTCTAGGTATTAATTGCGGCAATTATAGTATTATTTGGCTGCGGTAAAAATATAAACAAGTTTGTCTGCGGTATTCTATAAATATCCCTTAACGTATGCAGTAAATGCAAGCTTGCGTAAGAATTTTAGGCAATTACAAAAATAAATGAAATGTATTTATAATCATAAAGAATTGAACGTTAATTAAGGAACTATTAATTATGTAGCATAGTTAACGTATTTTTATTTTATATTTTTACTTCAAAAGAATACGAATAGAATTATTATAAAATCCGGGTCTGCTTTTCGTGCAGATTACGTTTTTATTTTCGAATATGTTAGTCTTTATAAAAAGATAAAAGGTTTTGTTAGCATTTTCGCTTCAGGAGTTGTAAAACTAAATTAAATAGCGGCGTGTGTAACAGTTTGTTTTAGCATAAGTATGCACCTGCGGACATAGATGTTAAAAAACTGTTATCCCAAACTTACAGCGCTTGGAATTACTGGTTTTTTAGCATATTTTCATATTACGTAATTAATATTGTGAAATGTTTTTAATGCTTATAAAGTAAACAAATTTAATCTTATTCTCTTAGATTACAAAATAAAGTACAGATGGAGCATGACAACCGCCCGTCGCCCTTGTCAAAGAAAATACGAAATCAAAAACAAATACGTCGCTGCACCAGTGCTAAAGCGCATATAGTGTCATGAAATATGTCAAAAAGGGTTTGCAATTTTAGTAAAAAAATGCTGTCTTGTGATAATAAAACGCTGTAAAATTTGTTCCCGAAAACAAAAAAAAGATGAAACATCGTTTCACAGGTTTTCTGTAGATTATTTGGCTGATTTATTTCTATAAACGAATAATAATTTTACAGATATGAAGGAATACAAAACTTCAACGTATGTTGCCAGTATTTTGAAAATGAATTTGCCATTTTTATTGGTAAAACGGTAAAATGGTTAAAAGATCTTCAGGGTAATGCTGTTGGATTTTTCGATCGTGAATGTGATTATTTGTATAGTCCACTAAAGGTTCATGATCATTATTAGATTATTTTAATAAGCATAATACATTATTTTGTTATAAAGCTTAAAAACGTCATAGTCGTTTTCGCTAGCGATTTAATTTATGTGAACTCCATGATGGATATGATGAAAATAAAATGTCCCGTATTCTCGACTAAAAACTACCGCTATTCGTATTCATATATTATGAAAAATAAAAAATAATATAATTATTATAGTTAATATTGAAACTTTTGTAATTTATTTAATAAAAAATTGAATACAATTATTTTGTCCATATATAACTTTAGTAGGCAGGTACTTTATGTAATAAAAGAATTTAAATAAAAATTAAAACTTGACTTCTCATTTATGTATATAGCCTACGTCACTACCGCCACTAACATAATAATTCAGATCATTGCAATGAAACCTCACAACTCAAAATCGGTCCAACGGTTTATACTGCAGGGCGTGTCAAAGAAATATTATACATACATACATAAACTCGAAAAACATAACCCTCTTTTTTCCGTAGTCGGGGAAAAATTTGGGAAATTTTTCAATATCTGGCAACATTACACGCACACAGAAGCACCGTGTACGTACAGTGTAGAGGCGAAATGACAGCACACATAGCTTTATTGAAAATGACGATAAATTATTCGGTTTAGTTCGGCAACGCTCCATCTGCTTATTCTTATATGGACAAATCCAACTGTTAAATTTCACATATTGTGTAAATTAAATTAATTTGACTCGTAGCTCGTCCCGGCTTCACTCGGCCAAAATAAAAAAAATATAGCCTATCATTAAATAAATTGTTATTCTGTAAAGATATAAATTTCTTATGGTACCTAAACTAAATTAAATAATCGGTATAGTTTTAATGTAAATGTTGCAAACTCACTAAAAGTCCTCCTTATTATTTTATGATTTAGGTAATAATATCAAAATTTAAAGTGTACCTAACTAACAATTTTCTTCTCTATAGATAGAAGCGTCATAGATAAGTTAAGGTCAAAAACTATATGTAGGTATTGTAGTTCTTTGTTAGACAGAATCTCCATTTAGTAGAAAATCAATTGATTGAAATTAAATCTGATTGATTTATAATCAACAAAAAAATAATCAACATAGACGATTTAGATAAAGTATGAATTTTAACTAATATAATAGCCAATTAACTTTAAATGTCGTCATTTAACCCATATACTATCAGCATTGATAGTATATGGGTTAAATGACGACACGACAACTTTGCATATTACTGGAATTGCGCCTGTCTAGTCAATACATATAATAAAATTCTAGAAAAGTCGTGTCTGTACAATCAAAATATATAAAAAAAAATTAGCAGGTGCTATTATTAAATCGATCCCAAACCCAAAACTGTAGTTAAAAAATTTTTTGTCTGTTTGTCTGTTTGTCTGTATGTTCGTGCACGCTAATCTCAGAAACGGCTTATCCGATTAAGATGCGGTTTTCACTTATATATTGTGGTAATCTTCATTTAACATTTAGAGTTTATTTCATGTCAATCGGTTCGTAAATAAAAAAGTTATGACCATTTAAGTATTCACGGCGAACATTTGCTAAGGCATTCTATACACTGTACGATAAAACGTAAGTTATCTGTTACAATTATTATTCCTGTAAATGTCCAAGTGATCATATCGAAAGTGCCCAAGGGTGGGGGGGGGTTTTTGGTCAAATTAGAATTATTCTTACTTCTAGGTAAATTTTATACATAAAATGTCCTTTAAATTATGTCGTATTAAATTTTTAACCCCCGACGCAAAAAGATGGGTGATAAGTGTTTGACCGCTATGTGTGTCTGTGTGTGTGTGTCTGTTTGTGCCACCGTAGCTCGCTAACAGGTAATCCGAATTAGATGCGGTTTTTTTAGTTAGGCATCATATTTTCCGACGCTGGTTCTTAGATAAAGTGTATCAAAATCGGTTCATCCATTTATTATACCTAGGTATATTATTATAGGGGTAAATGTGGGAATGGAAAAAACGAAAGTTGTCAAATATAAGTACCTAAGTGATATATTAAATGAAAGTGAAGGACCTATCAGTAACAAATCGGTTCATCCATTTATTTGATATAGGTATAAAAGTGCTAATAAAAAAATGAATTTGTCAAATATACTCAAGTGACATATCAAATGAAAGGGCATGACGTGTAAAGTATAATTAGACATACTTTATCAAAATCGGTTCATCCATTTATTATACCTTTATATGGGTAAAAGTGGGAATGAAAAAAAACGAATGTTGTCAAATATACCCAAGTGACATATCAAATAAAAGTGCATAACGGGTGAAGTACACTTAGTTATATTTTTATTTTTTATCCAATTCGGTTTATCCATTTATTAGATTACAGCGGTGAAAGTCTGTGAAAGAAGAGGGGATACGGGAGCGAGAGGATAGCCACACCCTGGAAATTTTGAACTCTACTCAAAGCTACATAGGCCTGGACCTTGGCAATATTTTTTCCTAAGTATACTACTTCTTTTGCCACTGTGGTCCATTACAATTTGTGCACGGTTACGGCCCAACTTAAAAGATGTCAAGGAGCAACAAACTTATAGATATCAATATGATGTAGGAATGTAATATGGAGGTAGAGGTAGATCTCGCTCACTTGAAAATATTACATGAAAATAAGAAACCGAAAGGAATAAATAACTATTTTACAAACTTCCCGACGATCTTTAAAATTAAGTAGGTACCATATATTTTGATAATGAGGTATATTATGATGATGTTGGCATGGCAGCCCCGATGACTTTGTTTTTTTTTTATAAATATTTAAAATGGTATTTATTTTTAAAAATCTTCGGGAAGTTTGTGATATTATTTATTCCTTTTTCTATGCACTTTTCTTCGTAGCGCTGTTTTTTTTTTTTAATTTAATTTTTATTGCACGGTCTAAACGGTATAGTTACTACAGGCGTGAGACAGGATTCAGGAAAGATCTGATTTGGATTTTGTGCTGGATTTGATAAAAACTGAGTATCGAGTTGCTGCACGATATAAAAACATCCATACAAGGGAGGAAGGAAAAGAAATTTGCTCCCCTTCCCCCTGTTTAGCTCAATTTAGTAATAAATTTTACTTACAGTTCTTTTAATTATTTATGGTAGTCTGTGTTTACTCAATAATTTAAGATAAGTAGTAACTACTATGCAGTCACTATTCCACGCGGACGAAGTCGCGGGCACAGCTAGTCTAAAATAAAGATTTTGCAGACTTACTATAGAGGTACGTATTACATTTGGTTTTGCAGCAAAATTCATTGCGAGTCAAATTGTGGTTGCAGTTACAGATGTAAATTGAACTAATTTAGTATTTCTATTGATTTGAATTACATGGCTTAAGGCTCTTTATATGTTCTGTGGCTTAAGGCTTTATAAGTTTCCTTTTAATTACAGTACTTATGTATTCTGGTACCCATTTTGTATAATATTCAAAATTATGAATTGTAAATTAGCTCCAAAATCTTCTGCCGCGTCTGTCAGCCTGTATGTCTAACGCCTGTTTACGGTAAACACAAAAACAACGACAATAATTTTAGGGGGCTTTATAAAAGAAAATATTGCCATCAAAAACCTCAAAATGGATGAAGATTTTAATAATTAATAAATAAATAAATATTTATAAATATTTCAGGACAAATTTCACACACGGCACTGATCCCATACTAAGCTTTCGCTTGTGTTATGGAAACCAGATGGCTGATAAACATACATATATAATTTTAAATAAATACTTATATAGATAATAATCAACACCCAGACACAGAGCAAACATCTATGTTCATCACACAAATATTTGCCCCGGGTGGTATTCGAACCCACGACCTCTGGCTTGGAAGGCAGGGCCACTACCGACCAAGCCAACCGGTAATTATTAAAATCTTACACAAATTTTAAATCTTTTTTTATGAAATATTCCATCAATTAAATTATCGAAGAGGATGTCTTGAAAGCGGTTAAAAATAACTTTGTAAAATAAAATCATAAGCTGTATTCTGTGTTCTGAATTTATAATCATAAAGTTAACGCTCATGATATTAATTTGTAAAATGGTTTGACGAAGCTTCATAAAAAAATCATACGTTGTTTGGTTTTTATTAAGAGTACATACATTACTATGTAAATATACCTATGTAATATACTACCTAAAAATATCTGAAAAAGTAATTGGGAAGTATAAAATAAATCATGGAATCTACACTAATATTATAAAGAGGAAAACTGTGTTTGTTTGTTTGATTGTAATGAATAGGCTCATAAACTACTGGACGGATTTAAAAAATTCTTTCACCATTCGAAAGCTACATTATCCACGAGTAATATAGACTAAGTTTTATCCAGGAAATTTCACGGGAACGGGAACTATGCGGGTTTTTCTTTGAAAACGCGGGCGAAGGCGCAGGCGGAAAGCTAGTTTGTTATAATTGTGTGTTAATTTGTATGAAACTTTATTTACAATAGAAATTACTTTAAAAATAAGTCAAATAGATTTAGTTGACTCAATAATAAACTTGCGATGATAGACCGATGGTCAAGATTCGATGTTCTCTTAAAAATATTTATATGATCTGTTTCACTACGCAGTTATTAAATTAATGCGCATAGAAATTCCAATACAAATACATATGTATAAAAAACGTTGAAAAGATCACAGTTTTTGTTACATAAGAATAATTACAAATATATACCTATGTACTTGTATAAGTTCATATTATGTAGGTACTTATAGGAACATATAGTACAATTTCTGAATGCATAACAATAAGATCTATAAATAGATAAGTTTTTATGTCAATCAACAAAAAATAACCATTTACTTAGCGTAGTTTATTAAGTAACATATAGTCACCTCTAGAAGTCAAGACCTGGTTTAAATTTAGTTTTTTAGTGTTTGGCACAAATTTTTGTGCGCATTACTAGGTACTTATACATAATATTTTGGTACCTATGGAGCATATTACATAATGTCAGTTTTTATTCATCAACTGACTGCAATTTTGTGTTGTTTTATGAATAAGGTCAATTAAATGTTTTTAAAATAGATATTTTCATTAAGAGTGCATAATGTACATAATTGTCATTTCCCAAACGTATGTTGGTCTGTTCAACCAAGTTTCATAATTATGAAAGTCACTTATACACATAAAATCTTCGTAATATAACAACAAAATATAATTTATACTACAAAGTAGTGCTATAGTTTCCTATCGACTTTTCTCTATAGATTTTGATTTCCGAATTGCTTCCCATAGATTGATAAATTTGTAACTAAATAATTTCCATGAGTTATAACGAAGCCTTGTAGAAAATGTTTGACTGTCTACTTAAATTCTTCAATGTCTACAAGTGTAGGTACTATATATGAAAATGACAGTACTTTTACGAATATTATCGAACGATAAACATAGTTGAACAATGAACGAATTTAGTTGCTAATTGCTTATTTCTTGTTAAGCAATTTTTGTTTGAGATAGCACGCTATGGTGTTATGTTTACTACAAAATTGTTAGGTACTTTACAATCAATTTTTAAAAGCCGATGTTGAAGAGCAAATTTTTATGTAATAATATATTAAGTAGTACTTATAAGAGAACGTATCCATTGTCGAAATGAATTAATAGCACAATAATTAAGTTTGTATCTATGATTGTACTTTGTACAATGCGCATACACTTCATCAAAGCATCAAAGCTATTTACCATACATAGTTACTAGATATTTACTAGTCTCAACTAAACGGCTTATTGCAAATATATATAGCTACATACATACTTCGGTTTTGAAGAATACCAAAATATCTTTCAAATAGTGTGCCTTATATTAATGTAACTTTCCTCGTTAAATAATAAAAATTAAATTGGCTTATCCTTTTAAAAAAAGGTATAAAAGGTAAAACAATAGGTACATAATATGATACGGTCTTGTTATTTCGACAAAAAATCTGGGCAAATACGTGACGAGTCAAAAGGGTCCCCTTTCAATAGCAGTGTGAAGTACTTTGTTATAGGTATTCTTTTACTGAACTCTGATCATAATATACCTACTAGCAGAGAATTTGATCTATTTTTTTTTCGAATATTTTTTATTAAATCGAGCTCTGGCTCGTCCTGGCTTCATTAAGTTTGACACGGATCAGGAATTGCAAAATATAATGACCTGTGTGAAAAGGAAATATAGGTTAATAAGTAGAGTTTTAATGTTTTAGATGATTTTAATTATTCTTGTAGTTTTTTAAATAAATAAAAAAACAGGGAATCAAACCTTTGCTCTATCTATACTAATATTATAAAGCTGAAGAGTTTGTTTGTTTGTTTGAACGCGCTAATCTCGGGAACTACTGGTCCGATTTGAAAAATTCTTTCGGTGTTAGATAGGTCATTTATCGAGGAAGGCTATAGGTTATATTATATCATCACGCTACGACCAACAGGAGTGGAGCCACGGGGGTGAAACCGCGCGGAGCAGCTAGTATTATATAAGTGTAGTTGAAGTTAGATGTCCTGTAAATTCTATGGTCTTATATTTAAGACTATAGAACTTACAGGACATTAGTTTAATTTAATCAATTATTGTATTTTCTTACAGGCAAAGGTGAAAGTATGTGGGACACATACATACACAAGCATCCCGAGTTTACGCTGGACAAGTCAAACGGCGATGTAGCTGCGGACTCGTACCACAAATATAAGAAGGATATCATTATGGTGGAATCCCTTGGCGTGGAGTACTATCGGCTGTCCATTTCATGGCCACGGTAAATTTATTTTAGGCTTATTTTTTTATAAGAAATCTATTTATGCTCTAGATATGTAACTAGTGAGGTCGGCTTAGTTGTAACTTGAAATTCAATTAGGTACATTACAGGCCACTCTACCTAAAAATCTAGGTAGCACCGTACAAATATTAATGATTTTATAATAATACAAATATTAATTAGTTTTTAATAATAGGTACTTAACTTACTTTGAGCACGTAGCTCAGTATAAAATGTACCAAATTCGTTGCTTTTCATAATAAAAATGCTGGGTAGAATACTTCTATCTATCTATCCTCGCAAACTCTCATCGTGTAGGATGTATTACTTTCATAATAATATCAAGATAAGGCCGATATCTCTATCGTAACCAGATTGTAGCACATCAATTTCATATAAATAATTGTAAAGGAATGCCCTCGTTTGTGCCTTGATTATATTGATATTAAATCTCTTACCACTTCACGGCAGAGGCCTCTATTACATAAAATAATAATAATTATTACGTATACTTTGTGTAATAACTTTGCAGTTAACGTTTATTTGTTCTATTGAAAACATCAAAGGCGCTCATTATAAATTTCCTAAGGTTATTAATGTTTACCTCATATTAAGAAGGTTATACTTACATTTATTAATTTGTAGTAATGAATATTAAAACCAAATATGATGGTGTATAAATAATTACGCAGCTGTTTAAATTTTCTCACGTATTTTTTTCAATATCATTTTTATTTTTCACGTACTCTACATTTCTCTTAGGCATTTGTTTAAAAAACATAAAAAATGGCGTTAGAATTATCTTAATAATAATAGGAAAGCATTTGGTACTCATAATATAATATGTATATTTTCCTATCAAAATCTGTAACCTTTTTCTCATAAAGACATAAAAATGCGTGCAGTAGGTACCTAGTTTATAAACTATCACAAAATGTTACATGAAACTTATTAACATCCTTATCATGTAGAATGACAAATTATTGTAAGCGAGAATTAGATTTTTTGCGTGCCTTACTACGAAAAAAAGTTAATTAAAAAACAAAAAAGAGCAGCGTTTTAGTATAGACGCAATTACTATTAACATAATCTTTGTGGCTTTTCACACTACCTGAAGATGTTAAGACCGCTTAGTTACAGAGTAATAGAATTAGTTTAGTTTGAGATCACTTGCTCAAGTTGCGCGTATTACTTAAAGAGCTTTACTTAAATCACATTTCATAAACAGCTGATAGAAAGACATTTCAGCTTGAATTTGCGTCACGTAAAAGTTACAACTAGCTTTGTCTTTAAATTATGTAGTAGATACCGTTTAAATAGTTAGAGGAAAATGATTTCATAGAATAATGTGAAATCTATTCTATATTATGAATTGGGCACTAACTTTAGACAACAACAACAAATCTAAAGCTCGTATGAAATATATGATAACAATCTTATTATGATATCATAATTTATTCAGAATATTAACGGATCCTATGATAACAAAACATTTAACATTAGATTTATTTTTTAATTATTAACATCTTGTATATTCACCCGTGCAGGATATTACCAAAGGGAACGGACAATTACATAAATAAGGAAGGCGTTAAATACTATCGGAAGATTTTTGAAGGGCTCGTAAAAGCCAATATAACTCCTGTGGTAACTCTGTTCCACTGGGACCTGCCCACATCTCTCATGGACTTAGGAGGCTGGAGCAACCCCAGAATGGTTGATTACTTCGAGGATTACGCACGAGTAGCTTTCACTTTATTCGGAGATATTGTCAAAATTTGGACCACAATGAACGAACCACATATTCATTGCTATCAGGTAAGTTGTTATAAACTAGCTGTTGTACGGCAGCTCGTGCGAAGTTTTAATCCTCCAATGTCCCACATTAGTTTGAAATTAAATGGATAATTAACATATTCATTTGAAGATGCTACTCTCCTTTGAGTCGTTGTTTAAACATCACAACTTAGAATTATTTAAAGAACCTTGAAGCCACTCAAATAATCTGTTCATTTGAAATTTATTGTACTAAATTAAATTACACTGCATTAAATGTAAAACGAAAATACCTCGCAACTGGACCCTGATAAAACTGGGTCGTTCAATATTTCCGTTGAATATTTTGCCAAAAATTTGTTGTAATATTTTAAAAAGCCAATTTTATTTTAGGGCTACGGTAAAGACGTATTCGTGCCAGCAATAAAGATTCATGGAATCGCGGAATATTTATGTTCCCACTACATGCTGTTGGGACACGCTCGAGCTTATCACCTGTATGATAAAAAATTCAGACCACACCAAAAAGGTATTTAAAATATTATATATATAAGGCTTATTTTTTGATGTCATCAGTTCGTGGGATGACACTTTTATACGCATTTGAAGATGAAACTGATAGAGCCACAAAGTGTAAAATTTCAAGTTTTATAAAATGAACAAACGATTCGATGGGTAAAAGTTAGTGGTGTAGTTAATGCATCAATTGACAGATTATGTGTATATCAATCAGTTAGTTTATTGTTTAAATATATAGAATTAAACGTCACTGAGACATGAATTTATTGAAGAGGTTTTCATTTCTAAAAAAACATGAAATACCTCCTCCCGTAGGTCGTATAATGGAAAAGTCTGTCCCTTGTGGAAAGAGTTATAAGTTAAATAGTATAGAACAGCAATTAAAACTACTAACTTCAGAAAACTAACATTTAAGGCACAAAGCAAAGAAAGTATGAAAAATATTTAATACTTAAAAATAAACTTTCTCAATTCTTAGTTTTTGTTTTTATCTGAATAGCAGATTAAACAATGAAACACGTAGCAATTATTTTTACAAAATGAATTTTAATATCTGAAAATTATATATTATACTAGCTTTCCACCCGCGGCATCGCCCGCGCAGTCCAAGAAAAACCCGCATAGTTCCCGTTCCCGTGGGATTTACGGGATTAACCTATCCTATGTCCTTTCTCGGGTATCAAATTATCTCTATACCAAACTTCATGCTAATTGGTTCAGTAGTTAAGGCGTGATTGAGTACCTAACAGACAGACAGAGTTACTTTCGCATTTATTAAATGTTTTAGTTTGCTGTTGTATAAGTTGCTCCAATTTATTTTTGTGTATAGTATGTGTAGTCATATTATTATCAAGTCTTTTAGTAATATTAAAACATGTTTAAATGATATTGTACACTTATAAATTGAATATACACGCAGCTTATATAAAATGAAAAAGTATTTAAAAAAAAATCTTATTGCAGGAAGAATCGGAATAACTTTAGATGCTTTTTACGCGGAGCCTAAAGATGAAAATAATCCAGATGATCTTGCTGCCGCTGAACGTTATCTGCAAATGCGGGTTAGTAATAATATTATAATTTTTCAATATATAATATTATCAGTAACTTTAAAATTCATATTTTTTTATTTATTAATTCTCACTCTTAATCTAAATTGTGGCAGCCAAATCTGATAAATGTGTATTCATGTCATAAATAATCAATTGAAACAAATATCAAAATCATAAAATGGTTTCCCTTTTCGTCAACCATAGTAACAACGCGTAAGAGCATAACCTTTACAACATAGAATAATAAAGATACCGGCAAAATATACCATGACATTTGTAAAAACCCGCATTCCAACAAAAATAAGAAATGCAGGGTTTATCCCATGTCATGTGTACAAGGTTGCCTTACATGCATACGTTATGTTTTTTCTTTTTTCTTATATTTTGTAGGTATATATAATTTATAACTCTCATTCTTTGTTGCTTTTCTCTCGTGTATGTTTCCACTGTAGGAACACATACTCCTATGATGGTAAAGGCATAATCCACCACGATGGCCAAATGCCGGTTGGCAGATGTCACATGTCATCGAACTTTTTATTCTTCGACATACCAATTTCCTTACAATGATTTCCCTTAACATTTTGAGCAGTGGTGATCTTATCAACATGTGCAGATAAATTGAAAAACATTTTCATTCTTGCTCGCCTGGTCAGGAACCTTATCGATTTCTAAGTCGAAGTTCCTTACCATTGATCTTCCACTCCTTGGTCTTCTGGGTTATATTTATCTAATAGCCATTATTATATTATTACAGGTAGGTTTGTACGCGCATCCGATTTATTCAGAAAAGGGTAACTATCCGGATTCAGTCCGTGAAAGGATCGATAATATGAGCATAAGCCAAGGATACGCACGGTCACGACTACCGGTTTTTACTCCGCAGGAGGTAAGTGTTAACATTGCTACTAGTATTCCAAGCATTTGATCTGAACCAATAAAAGTCAATTTTAAAGTTAAAATTCCATTCATGATCAGGGATTTCACATTGGAATCCTAAAACATTATTCTACTAACAGTTCTGAAAAAATATTAAAATATGATACACTTTTAAAACAAGTCTATTTTTTTCCGAGTATTTTAAAGGCCCTCACAATCTAAGTGGCTTCTGGCCAGAAACTTTTTCAAACAATTTTTTTGTTGTTCAACCTCGTAGCGTTATAATTATTTTCACGTTCCCCATTCAAAACTCATTAATGCTCTTTAAAATTCACTTGAAAACTTAAGTTTTGCGCACTTATTGAATATTATTTTATTTCCTAGTATTTCAATATTATTACGAAAGTGAATTTGTTTATATTTTAACAACTATAATAATATATTTACTAATATTAATATAATACCACCAATTTAATTCAATTCTAAATCCATATTTAATTATTATGCCAAATGAGCCTTTTAAGATATCTAGCAGTAAGGACTAGAACGTTATATATACATTTACGTCGACACTGGTTTTAATAACTAGAATTTGATCAATATTTATTATGTACTTTACCACCTCCTAAGTATTAGGTAGAGATTTAATACTCGAAGTAATTCAAAGGTACAAAATTGGCTCATTTGCAACTAAACATAGCAAATACGGTTCGCAAACTGGGCTAAAAATCTATACTAATATTAGCTGAAGAGTTTGTATGTTTGTTTGATCTCAGGAACTACGGATCCGATTTGAAAAATTCTTTCGGTGTTAGAAAACCCATTTATCGAGGAAGGCTATAGGTTATAATATATCATCACGCTAAGACCAACAGGAACGGAGCAATGTGGGTGAAACCGCGTGGCACAGCTAGTTTAATTATATATTGTATTTTGCCAGGTGGAAATGGTAAAAGGAACTTCAGATTTCTTCGGGCTGAATCATTACACATCTTTTCTGATGTCTTCCTCGTCGATGGAGAAGGGTTGGGCTGTGCCCTCAATAGATCATGATACGGGTGTGAAGATGGAACAACATCCGAGCTGGCCAATACCTGGGGCTGATTGGTTGGCGGTAGGTTTCAAATACTCTTTCATATCTAGACTATTATAATAAATTCACATTTTTGTCATTGTATGTTTGTTTGTATAGTTTTCTCACCGATCTACTGGACCGATTAGAAAAATTCTTTTACCAGAAAAAAACTTATTTTTTTCTGAGTCACATAGCCTATATTTGTTTGTCGTTCTGTCACGTCCAAACAGAGCGATTATATGATATTATTTTTATATCTGAAGTTAGAAGCCTAGAGTGTGACATGGGATTTTTTTGCTGCGGTGAAACATCTCCGCCAGAGGAATTTCCTTTGACTACGCGGGCGTTGCTGTTGGCGAAAAGTACTTTATAATACTAAATATAGTCTTTTATTACTACTAAGCTTATACAATTACATCGTCATAAAGAATATTATAATTTTTAATTACCTATGCAATATGCATTTAGTATCAGTTTCAGTTATAAAAACCTCAATTATAAATAAACAATTTCAGAAGAAAAGTAATTTACGGTTCTCAGGGAAAACCACATTTAATTTATGTTTAAAAATAGTCTACTAATTATTCACGTTATATATTTTTGCTATAGGTTTATTATGTATAATGATATCTTAATAACAAAGTAAGCGATAAATAGTCAAACAGTTGCACAATAGCTTTAAGTTGCGTATTAAGCCTTAACTTCGTACACTTGTTAAAAATTTGGAGAAATTTGACGAAGCTCTGTAAGCATTATTTAATTTGCATCTTAATGGTTTAATATGTGTGAATAATTCATTGTTAAATAACAATTAGACTCATGTTGTTTAAGCGCTAATTACTTATGTTAAAAATATTGAATTAAACAGTATACGAGCTAATCCATACAAGGGTGTTTTTCCTCCAATAACTTACGTGGATGTGTAATTGTGTAGCGAGGAATGTGTTTGTATGTACCAATCATATTGCTTCATTTAGTTTGAAGTGTTCAGCGTTTGAAGGGATATTGTTTATTTATTTATAACACTTTATTGTACAAACTAAATTATGACAAAAACAAGGTTATGACAAAAATATAGGCATCGTTTGAACAAGAGGCGGCCTTATTGCTAAGGCAACCTGATGGGAAATATTTACAAGCACATTCCTCGCTACATAATATCCTCGCATAATATTAGTGGAAAAGCACCCTAAATGTGTCGTTGTTTACTGTCAGCTTATTTTAATTCGCATTACCAAAAGTTTTTACGTATGATGTGAATTTATAGGTTCACCCGCCAGGATTCCGAAAAGTTCTTAATTGGATAACGAAGAACTATGGTACGAAAATTCCCATAGTTGTTACGGAGAATGGAATGTCAGATTTTGGTGGACTCAATGACTACGAGCGAGTTTCGTATTATAACAGATATTTGGAGCAACTGCTTTTAGCAATGCACGAAGACGGGTGTAACATTGCTGGTTATTTTGCGTGGACCTTAATGGACGACTTTGAATGGAGTGATGGTTACAGGTAAGTTTTATGAACAGATTTATTAAAACGTGACAAAAAATCAATTAACTTTAATATTTACGTATTCGTTATGCTATATACAATATACATACATACTTCATTTCATAAAAAGAAAATATTTGATTGTTTGTTTGTAATGATTTATCTCCTCATCTACCAAGTTGCAACCTATTCAAGCGACATTTGTCATATTTTATATTATTTCCATGAATGATCAATCCTGGCAAAACCGGATCGAACATCTAGCAAAATATATTTGTAACGGGTCATAATATTATTTATGAACAAAGTTGTGTGCCAACAATAGAACAAATTAAGCATATTGTGCCGATAAACTGAAGAGCTCTATCCACTCCCTATAGCTGTTGTAAATTCTATTTATTTAAAAAAAAATCACTAGTTATTTAAAATGTGAAATTTACACTACATTACACATTTTCAATACGCTTTAGTGAACATAAAATTTTCGGAGCTCGCTAAAATCGGTTGTTGCTCTCGAGGGAAATTAGTTTACTATCTTAGATACTAACGAGATTGCGTTATTGGATATAGAAATAATCATTTAATTGACACATTTTAGAAGATCTATTAAGAACGATACAAATATTTGATTTCCTCACATACCTCAACCTGTACAATAAATAATTTATTTCTGTCTTGTTTGTATAAGCTAATCTAACGAAGTAATAAACTTAATCACAGCTGTAGAATTAACAGATAAACATGTCAGATATATAAGACCGCAGTGCATACATTTATACATGCAAAAATGCGTGTATCTTTATATTAATAATTTTTGTGAGCCACGCCTTACTATGTTTGCAACTGCAATACAAACAGTTTCGTCAAAGTAAATCCTATTAATATTATAAATACGAAAATATTATGTAAGGATGGATGAATTTATATAATAAGTAATGAGGATGGATGGATGTTTGTTTGTTACTCTTTCAATCGCAAACCACTGAACGGATTCTGATTATACTTCGCATGTAGCTTATGTACCAGAATAACACATGAGCTACAATTACCTATTATACTAGATGAGCTATAGTAATAATTAATTTTTCCCGAGGGTTCGTGCGCGGGGAAACCACGCAGCATAGCTATTAGTATAAAAATATATTTTGCTATGGCGATAAAAACAACACAGATAAATAATTAAATACAATTACGTGAAACACAATATTTTCTTACAGAGTGAAATTCGGCCTGTTCCACGTCGATTTCAAAAGTCCAGAGAAGACGCGGACACCCAAACTCTCTGCGATTAACTTCCGTGAAATAGTCCGAACAAGAAGGATTAACTTTAATTACATAAAAATACCTTCATATAAATATCATCAGTTATTATAACATCGGATAATGTTTAGTATATTTATAAAAGTGATAATAATTGTTGATAATTTATATTGTGATAATAATAATAATTGTAAATATGTTTGTTAATACACTCGTTATGTTTGATTCAAATGTTTTATTTGCTTATTTCAACGTATTAATTTAATTGTGTGGTTTGTGGTTAAGTAAGAAAAACACAGATTTTATAGACCACAAATTATCCACAAATGAATGTTGAATTAAATGTTCCACACAAAAAATACTTATATGGATAAATCAATGCCTAAAGATTGTAGACAGATATTTTCGAGAGAGAGTCTAATACCAAAACTGTGTTCGAAACCCACAAGCATTGTATATTCTAAAGTTTACAAACGAAATTGTAGACAGTAGTAATTGATACGAGGACACAATGTCTCTAATTAGTTATTCAACAATTCGAAACCAAGATGAATATGACAGCAAATTCCAACTCAGTCGGTAAACCCTAACAAGTTTAAGTAATGTCACAGGATATTCTGTTAGTATATTATTAAGAGATAGTGTTCAGATAATTCGATAATTCAATTAGTTTGATTGGATATGTTTATTCATTATTACTGTGGGAATTTTCGTAGTTTAACCGGGGTTTTTTAGAATGAACATTTTAAACACAGTTTAAATACAGGGAAAGACGCTGTTAATGATCATGCTCTCAGAAATCAATCTAGCAGATAATCTCATACTGTTGTCACATACATGTAATGTTCGAACACACATGACATTACTTATGACAAATGATAAATATTAAACATATCGCGATCAACCGCAATTTAAATCCATTCCTTAGTAATTATTGCTAAATGGTTTATTACGTTGCGTCGTGACTGGTCGACCTCGGAAGCCGGTACAGGAACTTTTAAATATTTTAACAATGCAGTTCTTATACTGTAGACGTATTACTATGTTTTTTTTATGGATAATTGTATCACATAAACCAGTATTACATATTAAAGACGTCAGTGACATGCGGAATACTTTGTAATTTAAAATAAGACCAAGAAGGCAATGACCCACATTGGACAGTTAGCGCTCTTGTTAAATAAATGTTGCACCAAATTCAACGGAACTAACTACGGTCTTTACGATGTTTTAGCAAGAATTTAATGTATAATGAAATCTCGTGTCTCTAATGATGGGAAATGTATTTCGCATCTGTTTCACAATTTGAATGTATTTTGGCCAAGTACATAAATTGGTGTGATACTAGACCGGTAAGTTTTATATAATTCTCCAGCGAACATCTAATCCAGGATTCTAATCAATCCATTATTAGGGAATCATTCAATATTTAAACCTAAATTTAATAGAACTATAGGCCAAACCTTGGCCAAGCAAACGTGTAGGCGTAAAGTAAAACGTACATTTCTTAAGGCGCAACGCTAACAATGTCAGAGAGAACTCTCAAGAGTGCGTTATGTCCTTTAAATCCTCATTTGCCCAAATGTGAAGTTCATTGTCGCATAAAGTACAGTTAAAGCATTAATATTCTTATCAATGTAGTTATTATTTCTGTAAAAGTACTCATATAACCGAATATACCTATTGTATAAAGTTATTTTCATACATGCGACATCCGCTTTCTGTAAGCGACGCGATGCCTTATAATATTATGGAATCTTCATGTACCTTCTTCAGGTACAACAAATATATTTATGTACTTAGGGTGGTATTATATTAAAATATTAATATTATTCAATATGCATATCACTGCTTCTCTTCAATTTCATGCAACTCGCCATGAGGTTGTCGCTCTAATCCCGATGGAATTAGTAACACGTTATGTTATGTACCTACCTATCCAATCTTCTGGCTCTTAGCAAATGTATAATATTATAAACATACGAAAACAGACAGAGCTTTAGTTGCCAAGTAATAAATAATAATCTCTAAATATATAAAATTCTCGTGTCACAATGTTATTTGCCATACTCATCTGAAATGGCTGGACCGATTCCCATGAAAATTTTTTACCCCTGTGATAAGAGAGGCAGAATAACGTACGTCGGGATAGCTATTTTACATGTGAATTCTAACACTCAAATATGAGACATGCAAATTATGCACACAAAATTAAAGATAATAAACTGAATTTTAAAGACACATCGTTATAAAGATTATCTTTATAACCAATGACATAATGAACGTATTACAAGATAATCTGCAATATGCAAGCGTAATAATAAAGAAAGTGTTTTATTGCAAAATAAAAATATTTAACAAATCCAAGAGATTAGCTATTATCTCGCTTATTCAGTGCTATATTGTACTGCTGAATATCACTCAATATTTCATCCAGTTAATCGGTTCAGGTCATGAATATTGTAATTGATAGTCTTGAATCTAGATCTCCGTGTAGCTTCCTCAGGCAATACAATAATTTTCCTTGCTTTATATCGTCTTACGGTTCATTTATATTAAACGAGTGAATGCTCTTACATTAAGATGTCAAATTATTTTAGTGTAAACAGGCGTAGAACATTCATTCGTTGTTATTAGTCAAAAGATTCAATGTTCCAATACTGAAAAACACTGAATACGAGTTTACGTTTACACTAAAAGATCTCGTAAGTATGCTCTAGCTCTATGTTCGTTTGATGTAAATGCACCGTTAGAAAATAGCCGGCTCTCGTAATATAATGTTGATTAGTGTCACTAGATGACGTAATCTTTTGCTTTAGTTCAGTAGTTTGTTTGTCTTGCCTAAGTGCTCACTTCTGCTTAATGGTGGAGACAATATAGCGTCTAGCTAAATCTTGGATTTGAGTATGATTTTGTCGTGAAATGTTATAATAGAGCAATGACATACGCTTGAAAAACAATATGGAGTAAAAAAGCGATGTTAAGTAAAGGTCAATGGAAAAATATAGCTTGTAGGTTTTTATGTACGCTATTGTTATGCAGAAAGACTGGTTATACATTATATCGTTCTTTGGCTACTGATTGTAAAAATAAGTACTTACCTTATAATAATTTAAAAATTGATCTCATTATTCAGAGCTATTTTTGCCCAACGAAAAGTAATTTCATTTAGAATTATTTGTTGTCTCCTGAATAGAATTTTGATTTAAGAATCCTAACTATAACTACACTATAAACATAGCTTGTCCAATTGCGTGTTTCGTCATTTTCCTCGGCCGAGAAACGCCACATTAACGAGCCAATTGCCTCGCGAGGCTGTTCGCTTCTTGTGGACCCATTACCTAAAATACCTGTTAGGGATATACCATGTTAGCTGTCACATTTTGATCTATAACACTACGAGGAAGGAGTAAACACAACTTACAAGTTCATGTATCCGTACTGCAAACCAATTCGTTTTATTTATTTTGTTATTTGATTTATTGGTTTACTAACGTTTGAATACATTTCAGAAACATACCTACTAGGGTCAATGTACCACTAGCTGACCAAGCACCAATACATGACCAAAATTCAAATATACGCGCCAATTAAGAAAATACGGCAGCCCCAGATGATAGTTTATTGTTTTTTCTATAAAGCAACATCATCTAAGTATATAAGAAAAACAAACCTTGCTGCTATTGGTCAGAAATATTGACATTTTTTCAACACGAAGATGTAATTAAGTAGGTGCCCCGTTACTTACGGGGCACCTACTTAAATGTGATTACTTATCACATTTTTTACTGAGAGTTTTTTATCGGGAGTTAATTGGGAAATCTTAATTTATCTTGAATGCAATCGATTACTCTTTATATGTCTTGTTATAGGCATAGTGTTGAACCATTCTGTTATAGACTTTCGGCTTCATTTTTGGCATGAACAGTTTTTCATGATTTTTAGCGACCTGGTTATCTTTTGGAGCAACAAAAACAATTTTTCGCCTAAAGTTGACCAGTATGGTTCTTTATATTTTGCTAAGAAAGACTTGCTTTTTTTTGTGCTTATACCTAATTTAACAAACCATATAAGCCGTCTAAGTCCTATTCCAACACCAACAATGCATCTCGAATCAACATCAACTTCAGTCAGTCATTTCCTTGAACCTCCTTCGCCCAAATTAGTAGATTTAATAACTAAAATGCAACAGCAAATAAGCCCAGCTTTTGGCAAACATTTAATATGGCCGTCTGATTCTCCGTTAAAAAAGAAGACTGAACGCTTGCCCTTTGCTACAACTTCCAAGAAATGGCACGACTACTGGGTGTCGAAGGAAAAAGAGAAAGAAGAAGTAAGTCATTAAGGATTAATAACAGTATTGTAAGAATTATTTATAACATTTAATAAAATAAACTTTAATATAAATACAGACTTTTTTTATTTATTAAACAAAACTAATGTTCGAAGAAGGACATTTTGTCCATTTTGAAAATGGTCAACTTTTAGAGCAATGATGGTCAGATATTGGTGATCAGTGGTCAGGTATTGGTACTTTTAGCAGAAGTAACTTTCAGAGTAGTTTTCATAAAATCTTTAAAGGTTATCAAATTGATACTAAGAACAATAGTTGCAGTGACTATTCAATTATCTGTGTCCCAAAAATAACATTGAACGTAAAACAAATAACCCGTTTTTTATATACAGGGTGTAATCGTTAAGTGTGCACAGGCGATTATTCCGTAACTATTACAGATATCAAAAAACTTTAAACTGATATCGAAAGTATTTAACCTAATGAGTAAAATGGCCATAATAAATTTTTAAAAATAAAACGAGAAATATCTAAAAAATTAACTTGAAACCCTCCCATACATTTAGTATGAGATACGAATATCCCATGTACATGGGTTGATCCAAAAGTAATGATAATCAATATTAAACAAGGTCATTACAGTTATAATAATTATGTAGTTCTCTAGATATTCTTCTAACTAGAATATTTTTTCTTCAATATTTTTTTTCAATATTTTTTTTTCCTAAACTTAAAAAAAAAAACTTTGACTTCATCCACTAAAACCCCTCTTAAAATAATTTATTGCTAAGAAAGTGTTTCTTGGGCCGAGGAAAGAGATAAAAGTAAATAGGAGCTAGATCTAAAAAATAGGGTAGGTGTTCAAGCATTTGGAATGCCGATTTTTTAATGGCAGCCATCGCAACTGACGCTTTGTGATCTGGTGCGTTGTCTTGGTGAAACAGCGTTCAGGTCCGCAGTTTGCCATGTCTCTTTTCCTTACTAACCTACCGCAATCTTTTAATTTGGTCTTTTAGTGAGAGCCCAATAAAGTGGCTACCTTTTTAAAATATTCCACCATAATTATTCCTTCAGCGTCCCAAAAAACTACCGCTTTAATCTAACCTACTGATTTTCACTTTGAATTTCTTCATCGTCACTTTGGAAGCTCGCATCCAGGACATTGATTGTTTTTTGGTTTCAGCATAAACATGGTGAACTCGGGTAAAGTCCATGATTACAAAACGTGACAAAAAATTATCCTGATATCATTAAAAATTTAGAAATTTACCCTCTACATGTCGAATCATTGTTTCTTCTTTTCGTCGGGAAACATTCTGGCACGCACGGTTCACATTCAAATTAGTGTAAATAATTGGAAACGTGGCCTGTTGATATGATTTTTTTGTGATTACTTAGTGAATACATGATCAAGCAAAAAACATTTATTTTATATTTTTATGTGCACAGGAAATAACCAATTATCATTACTTTTGGATCAACCTAGTACATTTAATATGAAAGATTTTAGCTTTTTCTTTCTTTTTTTGGTTTTCTGCTTTAATTACTTCGCAAATTTGAAGGGAATTTCATTTAGAAACTGTAAATAGAGCTCCTCATTGTATTGCATAATGAAGACATCACTTCGAAAATCTGCTATGAGTACAAAATTTATGGGAAATAAAATGTATGGGAGCGTTTAATGTAACATTTTTGGATATTTCTCGTTTTATTTTTAAAAATTTATTATGGCCATTTTACTCATTAGGTTAAGTACTTTCAATATCAGTTTAAAGTTTTTTGGTATCTGCAATAGTTACGGAATAATCGCTTGTGCACACTTAACGATTACACCCTGTATAGCTAAAGATAAAACCGCTTAAATGGTCAACTAGTGGTACATCAACCCTACCTGTAAATGGTAAATTCAACAAACATATACTTGAAATTGAAACATTCTATTTTGTTCTAAATTTCTAAACTATATAAATCGAATATAGATCCATCGCTATGGAACTTCTGTGAATAATAATTAATAATTTAAGCATTTTGATTTGTGACAAACAGGAAATATTCCTCTGAATTAAAAGATATACAATTATTTACATATATAAAATTGATTGATATAATGTGTACATAGTGTGTTATAACAAAACATATTTCATAACTCGTGAAACACAAAACATGCGGAAAGGGATAGGAAAATAAGGTGTTATTAATTATATCTGCACAACTTTGCGGCTCATTGACCACTCTGAAATATATGAAAAATCACTTTCATGGTCGGATGAAAGTAGGTAATATCAAGACTAGTTCAAACTTCACAGTTAATCTGAGCTATGGGCACTGTGGGTCATATCTACAAAGCCCTATTGGCGACAATTATATTGATCAGCGATAAGAGATATATCAAGACATGTCAAGTAGGCATTAGCAATGAATATAGAGTTTGTTGCTCATAACGAATAATTATTATATTAAGTGCATTACATAACAATAATTAGTGAGATAAAAATATTGCAGCAGCTCGATATACTAGGAGCATGACCACCAACCTAATATGATGTTGTTCAGCATTCGATAGAAATAACACGTATATATGTATGTAATATAACATAGTACAATTTTATCCAAAGATTTCATTTAACGATGATTAGCGAGAAATCTTTAAAAATTATTAAATGTTTTGCATCGCGGTAGAAATTCGGCATGAAGTTTAAACAGATTGGAGAGTACCCAAATAGGGGCTACCACTAAAGACATTTGCTTATGGGGAACACCTTCAATTTCGATACACCACCACATTTTCGTTCAGAAAATTATTCTGACGGATCGAACCCGATTTAATGTTCCATGTTTATTTTAAGCAAATCCCCGACCATTTGCAAGTTGCCTATTGATCAGCTGCTTTGCGATACTCATCGAAAGTTCGCTTTATATTCATTTCCTTTTCATGGCATTGATATTTTCTGTTTCAATACTTTTGATGCCTTTTCTATCACATGTTTAGTGCGCTCTATGGTTTATGTATTTATAACTGCATCGGATGTTTAATGTGTTAAAACATATTTATTAGATCGAAATGAACTACTTATCATGATTAATTTTATACAAAAAGTAAAACTGCACTCCCAGCCATTTGTTGGGTGGAAAATAATAATTACTAAAATAATAGAAATAATAAACCAGGGACTCTTTTCTAAAGCTAAATCAAATAATGACGGTAAAGTGTATTAAATCTTGGTGTAGTAAGGCTCTAAACAGAATTCCTTTATACAAGTAAGAAATAATTTATATTTTTGTTTTTATGGCATTCAAATGCTTTATAAATATAAATTTATAAAGAATAGAAAAAATTCGATCACGAGGCGGGACAAAAAGAAATAATTTTCTAACAAAATGTTTCTTAAAAATAACAAGCCAACGGATAATAATATATAAAAACAAAGTTTTGACAGATATTCCCAAATATTTAATGGTCCGTCGATGTAATAAAATGTACAATTAAAAAGTTTGTTACTACAAGATACAAATTTCTTTGTCGGCGTCTAAATCCATAATTGATTATTATCATCCCAATTTTAAGGTGTTTTTATGTCACGATAATATGAAAAATAACGGTCTTTTTTTGTAACGATCTCCAATGAACCCTCTCATAACTAATTTTAAAAATATAACTTTAAAAGTTTAATTTACGTATCCTTCAATTTTGTATGAAAAACTTTAATAATAATTAATAGTTGCAATGAGATCTACTCCTATACTAGGAGCAGAGCAATTATTTCACATTGGGGATTTGAGAATAAGTTCGCAGGCGTCGCCAAAGCCGCTTAGTGTTCCTTACAGTTCATCTAAAAGCAATAATGAGGTAATAATGTCTGTGAACTCGCTCTAAGACTATTATCCGACCAACTAGCAGAGTCATTAAAGACAATGCGATCTGTGAACAAACATCGGCCACGTTCAAGTCAATTAGTTCGGTTGCTTTATGATTATTGCCAATATTTTATTACACTAACGAGAGACAGAAGTAAATAATTTTTGTGCTAGTTTTTCTTGAAGAATCGACGAATTTCTTGACGCAAATAACGTAGATTTCTATCAAAAATAATTAACGTTAACGTTATTAAATGTTTGTATGTAATAAAATGTAATAATGTTTGTATAGGTGTTAATTAACTATATAAGTATTTATTTAAAATTATTTATAAAATATGTATGTTTATCAGCCATCTGGTTTCCATAACACAAGCGAAAGCTTAGTATGGGATCAGATCGTGCGGCGTGCCGTGTGTGAATATTGGCCTAAATTGGCCTGAAATAAAAAATAGTGGGTGAATTCTCCATTTTCTCACTCCCATATTACTATGGAAAGTAAATCCAACAAGAGAGAGAGCAGGCGTAGGACCGACAGCTGTGACGTGCTTTCCGAGACACGGAGCATTTACAACATCGCCTTCTTCCTGAGTCAAGGGTGCTACTGAATTTATATTCTACTTTTATTTTCTTTTAGTAAGTCGTTATTTCCTATTTTTATTTTATTTTTATTCTATTATATCTATATTTACAACAGAAGCTTGCCAGTAAGTATGAAGAATCCTACCGCTTTCAGACGCTGAAAATTGACTTCAATTCATTAAGGTAAATTTGTAAGGTTTAATTACCATACCAGAGACTTAATATTTTTTAATAAAAAAGAAACATCTTTTCTTTAAACGTTTAAACATTTATAAGTATTATTAAATCCTCTTACTGTAAATTCAGAACTCTTTTCAGAAATTTGGTATTAATGAATTGCCGCTTCACTTAAATGTTTCAAAGATATTGAATACACTTCATAAATACTTTTATGATTAAAACAAAAACAGTCCCGTAACCAAAATGTAATCCCTTAGAAGATATTACAAGAGTGACACGCTGACATTTAATCCGGTACGTAATACGTTCTCCCTAAAATGGCTCGACCGTAAAATTCAATCGAGATTATCTCGGAGCGACGTATATTTGCGACCTTTTGACCGATGGTATATTTTTAGTATTGTTACGCTTTCACCTGATTCGCATTCACACTATCGTGGTTATGTCTATGGTTAAATGTGTTTCCTAATTTTATAGACTAGAAAGAGACCTTGACATTGAGGGATATTTATTATCCCTCAATTGTATTGAGTTTGATCTTATGAAGGTTATCAATTACAGTTATTTCTGTCGGACACCACACAAAAAAAATGTTTTTGTTGTAAAACAGTATTTCATCATATAGTTGGATACATTAAACGCACGTTATCAATGTTGACATTAAAAAATAATCAGTTTATTTTATCCGAAGACATAACAAAACTATCAGACGATAATCAACGCAAACTTAATAAAAAGAATATATAATTAACTGACGCAAATAAACAATCAACGAACCGCATACTAGAAGTTGCTCAGTTTTCGCTTTTATTTTTATTTTGTATGTAAATTAGTGGAGAACATTAGGAACCGACTTCGCTAATTTACCAACCGTTTAATGTATACAATTAAACTTAGCTTTTCGGAAGCTTCTAAGTCGTTACCTCATTCAAATGGTGGTAGCATTAACTTAACGATCGATTTGTCACGTTAAAGACAATGAGCAACCACGGAAATTAATTCAGACCTGCTGTTTCTTTATATATAACTAGCTGTTCCCCAAGAATTTTTCAAATCGGACCAGTAGTTCCCGAGATTAGCGCGTTCAAACAAACAAACAAATAAACAATCAAACTCTTCAGCTCCATAATATTAGTATAGATAAATATACTTATAGTTATATAGAAACTAACTATTGCCCATTAGCTTCGTCAGCACGCTTATATGAAATTCAACATGTGAATTAAATGTTACCGCTTGGTATAAAGTGGCCTATAAGTATAACTCTCTAGCCTTCTAACTTTCTCCAGACGCAACAATTCATACCATAAATTTCATACAGACAAGAAATACACTTTCACATTTATAATATTAGTAATGAATATGAGTAATTACGAAATATTCAAACGAATAGCCTGTGCCTACGTTAACGTGAACTTGAAGGCGCACGTAGCAGCTGTTTCCTCTACGCATTTCTACTTTGTTTCATCCATTTTATTTTACAACATAATTTAACATTCCTCTCGAGAGTTTTAGCTGTGGTTCTAACTTGTAATGAAGTCCCTATTTCATTTATAGGTAATATTAATATTGATTGGCTAAAATCTAAATAGATTATCAAAGATGAGAATTCAAGTGTTAGTTCTGCTATCTGGTTATTATTTGTCACAAGGTAATTTGTTTAGTGTTTCATCAAATGGGCCTTGCCACCTTATGGTTGTTTGTATTGTATGGTTGATATCGCATTTTGAATAGTTTTCACCTAGTTCTCAAGTAGCTATCCTAAAAATAGAGTAAGAAAATATTTAGGACCAACAATGTACCGAAGAATGTAAAGAAAAATCGATCAGTGAAACCAATAGTGAAACACAGGAACCGCCATTGCTCTGCAGTAGACACGGGACTTCACTTTATGTCTTTGTAAACTTTGCCTTTGAGACGATGCATTGCGAGTCTGTGTCCTTGCGAATTGCATACGCTTTGTTTCAGCTTAGTCAAACGTCGAATAAATCTATTTAATTTATTATATCCTTTTTAAATGTAAGTGCGATGTTTTGATCCAATAATCGTTTTAACTTGAATTAAGCTAGTGGTGTAGAATTTTTGTACACAAAATATGTCTACTGCTGACGGAGTCGCGGGCGGAAGCTGATTTGGTTCTTATTCTTCTAGACTTCTTAATTATTAAAGTTTGTATTTGAAATTCGTAAAAAAAAAATTCAATTGCTACGAATATAACAAAAGATCTGGCTTAGATATAAGACACCTAAATTAATAAAAAATAACTGGCCACCTACAAACAAGAGCTTCACAAAAAAAATCCAGACGTGTTTTTATTACATAAATATCTTGTTAATAACATTCGCGTCAATCGCTCATGGTCTGTTGCACACATCGATCGGTAAGCGATCTGCGGCAATATTGTATTGATAGCTCTCCGCTTTGTGGCAGTTTATCTCTTGAGCTTCTGAGAGCAAGCTTATGCATTTATTAAAAGATTAATATCATTAACAAATTTTCTTACCTTTCAAACACGCTTTTATAAGCTTCACTTGTATGTTAGTAGATATGTTTGTAACCATCGTGTTGTATCGGAGTATCGGACTCCTTTTGATCTACTTTAAATTTATAAATGGACAGATTCAATTCAAACTTTTTTGTACACTTATCAAGAATTGCTGACAATACAATAATTTCATGAATTTATGCGTGTTTTTAGTTTATCTTATGTTATTCAAATACATAATTATCTATATATTATATAAAAACGAAACCCGTTTTCCTTGGTCACGGCCGCGGCATTACGCGTGAACGGGTGAACCGATTTCGATAATTCTTTTTTTATTATAATCCTTGAAGTACGAGGATGGTTCTTACGTAGAGAAAACGTAAATATGTACCACGAGCGTAGCCGGGGCGGACCGCTAGTATACATATAGATATTGTTGCATATTATTATCTTCAAGAATAGTTTCTCAAGGCTATTTTATATTATAAATAGCGATCCTCAGCAGAGCCATTAAGCAGAGCCAATGTAAACAACAGACGATCAATCACTATTAGCTAACACAGCTTAATTAGAACTACCCTCTGAGTACGCTCCGCTTAATTCGAGACAGCGTAGTACAAACAAATCGCAAAACATAGATTTATTGTGTTTATTAATTCTTTTATTGAAATTTATGTTCTTCCCTAAGATATTTCAGCGGGTAGTTATCAAAATATCTATCAGTTAATTATTTAATTAGTGCTCTTTTTTACTTTTAGGAGAGACCTTTAGGCATTGAGATTTATATATTATGGAAGGAATTAAATAGATAGTAGTTTAATAATAAAAGTTAACTTCATTTTATGGGGCTTAAAGTCAAGGACGAGTTTTAATTGAAATCTATACAAACCCGATCCTTGTTTGCCGTTTGGGGTTTAATGTATACAGTACAGGCGGACTGTACTGTATACATTTTGAAGGCATGATCTGTTTTATATCAATTTGTTTTTATAGTGTCGTAATATTAAGTACGAAAAGTCAGAAAACGTATATATATTTACATTCAAATATAGCTGTTTACTGCAACTCTATTTATAAAATGTAACAAGTTTGATTGTTCAAAAAGTATTTTGAACAATCAAACATAGGTAAATAATGCTTCTGCATAATCCCACTTACTAAGGGAGCAAAGCCACGTTGAAAAGCTAATTCATTATGTATCATTATGTATACATAAATATTGATCTGCATATTATAATCTGAAATTTCCTATCTTTCAACATTATTGGAATATATTAAAAGCAGCTATCAATTAAAATTCCAGGCATAAAAATCTCCGTAGAATAAATTTGTTTGCATGTATTGATGAATTGCCTTTCATATTTATTAATGCCTTTTAAAATTTATTTCATTCATAATTTTTCACAGCCTTTATGTTTCTGGTAACATTATTATAGCTGTCGAAGTGCGACATCACGAAGCCATATCAATTAACTATTGTTTGGTTAATTAACGTCGAAATATACGCAATTTTAATTCGAACGTTTTATTACAAACAATTGACAATTAAAGGTCAATGGAAATATATTATTTTCAATTATTATTTTTTGTTTCGACAACTATTGTTCACTTTTTAGTTGGTGTACAAAGTAGGTGTTAATAAGTCCTTAAATGTGTAAATATTCACTTAGTTTTTTGATAAATGTGAGATTTGAATTAAACTGTCTAAAGGACTTTTTCTTTGTTAAATATAAAAAATAGTACTTAGATATAATAACATAATAGATGAATATAATAACTCGTTATTATTTCAATTTTAATTTAAGAGAAAGAGACAAACTAAAGAAATTCATTATTAGGTTAGTAGTACATTTAAAAATTAACCTGAAAACATATTGAATTATAAGAATCATATAAAAACATTGAATGGGAATATCGTGACGTTTAATTATTTTCACTTAATTAACAAATACCTACAATAGAAAAAAAAACTGCTTAACTTTTGAATAAAATCTATTTATTATAAAAAAACCTACTTATAATGACGTTTTCTTCATTAAAATCATTAACTATGATACAATTTTTCCCTGCTATATTATAATCATAATTTCTTTAGATTATTTCATAAATAGAAAACCTATATTTTCTTGTTTCATATTCACTACCATAATTATTGTATAAATTTTCCATCGTCAATCAGAATCATATTAATTTTACCTTTCAGACACTCAGCCTAAAAATGAAAAGAACTAAAATACAAATAAATAATATTTGATAAAATTTCTCTTTAGGTTTAATTGTACTTCTTCTACCTATTAAAGTTACAGTAATCAAGAACACTATTTTCAATTTACCTAGTTAGGTATTTTACCATAGTCTCTATTATAATTCATATTTTAAATAGAACTAATGCAACATCTTTCTTCTTTCTTAATATATAAAATTCCTGTGTCACAATATTAGCAATACTGCTCTTAGGCATTACGGGATCTGGTATCTACTAAATCGTAAAGAGTATTACAAATTAATCATCCAATAGAATGTAAATGTGTAAAACAACTCACACGCGAACGAATAAAACCGTATTCATATTCATGAAAAAAAACATCCATTTCCCAACCGGAAGATACTTGTGATTTACTGCGACCCTTTCAATTCGAACTCGTATCGAAAAGTATTGTTTAGCCTTTTTGTCTTTTTATCTCCACGTTTTTGAATTAAGTTTGTGTATTCTCTTTTATTAGCAGTGTTGATTGCAATGAACAAGCGACCTTATCCTACTTAATATTATAAATTCGAAATTTTGAGAGGATGTGTGTGTGTGTGTTTGTTACTCTTTCACGCAAATACTACTGATCCGATTACAATGAAATTAAGCACACATATAGAGGGTAACTTGGATTAACACAGAGGATAGGTTTTATCCTGGAAATCCTACGGGAACGGGAACTATGCAGGATTTTCTTTAAAAACGCGGGAAAAGCCGCGGGCGAAAAGCTAGTTTAACATAATATTAATATCGTAGATAAAAAACATAATCAATAATATAATATAAAAAATGCACGTGTTCGCAAATAATTTTAAAGAACAAAGATAATGAATTTAAAGTAATAACAGAAAAAAAATTAACTGAGTCTTTCCGCCTATTCTGGTTGCTAAATAGCCATAGATAGCCAAACCTAGAGATTAGCTTAGCCAAAATACAAATACTGCAATCCAAATAACATTAAAGTATACGTATTATGTATAACAACAAACACAGGTACATCAATGCAAAATCCTTTGGGTACGTTAAACCTCTTACGTACGATAAGTAGGTAGGTAGATTATAAATATTTATATTGAAATAGTTTTTCGCGGCATTTTCTTATTGGAAGATCAAGAAAAATTTTTTTGTGCTAAATGGAAAGATTATAAATTAGTTTAATAACAAAACTATTTCTTTTAATTTTTTTTTTTGCAATAATTCAAAAGTTATTTCAAAATAAAAATTAGTCTTTGAATCCAGTACCGAAAACACACCGACAACTCCCGAAGCGTCACCCGGACGCGTGTGACGTCATAATGTTAGTTTTCACACATTGCAGTTGATAGAAAAACGTATACAACTAAAACATTTTGACGTCACATCTATGGTGACCAGTCATGGCGCGTTTATAGTCACGTGACTTTAATTTAAATTTCATAAATTTTTAATTGCTTATAATAAATTGAAAAAAATTTTTTTTGGAGTTTTTTAATTAATTAAATATCAATATTATTAATAATAAGGTTTTAAAATACATAAAAAAAAACAAAAAAAATTTTTTAATTCAAATAACTACTCAATTGTACTTGGATAAAAAATTGTTTATTCCGGTCCACCGTATCTATCGTAAAATGCAATCAGGTCATATCTCGCAGTAGCCTGGCTAAGTAAATTTATGTTCACTAACTTCGTGGATTATTCCTGGATTCAGTCTGCAGGTTATGGGTTGATAGAATTTTGAAGAGATACGTTTCAAGTGCTGTAAATTAGGTCACGCTCGTACTCACACATAGATGTTAAAATGATGAAACATTTATAATGTTTTATCGCGTTATTTAGGAAAAATGAGAGGGTCATATCGCATCCTTCGCCATAACTCGTAGATGAATTTTTGCGGCTTTTATACTGCGAGATCCTTTGAAAGTTTGCAGCCGTAACATTTATCGTAGATACAACGTTTGCTTTGTAGTTTGTGGTGGTATTGACTTATACCTCGGTGTTAACCCTTTTACGATGCTCAAAATAATTTAGCCATTTGTTTAAAATAACCGTTTATAATCATGTCTTAAGAGAGGTTATTTTCATTGTGTCTATTTCAGTCGTAATAATGCAGTATACCATTCTTTGTAATTTCCATAAAATACTCTTAATAAGGCACATTTTTTTAAAAGAAATTCTAGATTCAATCTAGAGAGCGAAAAATTATTCATTGCACATTGCAAATGATTTTTCTAAACGCGACGTGATCTTTACACGTGTTACATAAGATATACTTTGTGGAGGCTTCATTTGCGATGCAACTATGAAAACTAATGCATAGAAATGACGGTGCGGGAAACAGATGCATTCTAATGAAGTTATGTTGTTATAGATACAATTTGTGTTGTTTTCCTCATTACATGCATACATAGTGCATCGCGACGTGATTCAGATAAACGTTTTTATGTCACACGAGTACAAAATAATTTCACTTTACTTTATTTTGGTCATAATTTTTCGGTACAAAAGGTTGTAGGAATTCAAAATTATGAATGTTATCACTAAGGGAAATCTTATGTTATTATGCGGCTGGTGAACGGAAAATTTGCTTTTGAAAAGCTTTCATTTTGTTTACTTCTGTATAAATATTTAGATATTTTTTTCAGGGGAAAGAGACGCGGCAGTTGTTATCTATAAGCGGAATTAAAACGACTGTAATGATATTCTAAAATTGTTAGGAATTAAGAAAGCTCTTTTAATGTAGGAACTCTATGAATTTGATTAGATATTTTACAAAGTGTGGCCATAGAGTATAATTATATGGTGTGTCTAACTGTCTAAGCTTGTGAAAAGTGTTTATATATACAACACAACTGTAGGCACTGCAACGTATATAATATAATATATACATCTATATGCATACGTAGTATAGATACACCTAAATACAAACAAAAAGAGATCACCATATTATGTAGGTACCTAGATGTAATTTGTTTGCGTATGGCTTGCTATTAATTGGTAGCACGCGTAGTTTTGATGCATTGGAGTTTTAATGAATCCAGTAAACATCTAAATAAGTAATCGGATTGTTTCCCACGCGGCTCGTTTGTAATCATTCATTGCAGCTGCTAAAGTTGGCGCCATTTCATTAATCATAGTCGTGTTTAATACGTGACTAATTTCAGTGTGCTGACTTTATGTTCAGGAAATGTGGTGAAAAGCGCGAATATTATAGTTATTTTGTATTATTTGACTCGCATATTTTGAATGTTTGTTAAATTAAGTGTTATATCAATGTTAAAATAGTGCGACTTTGTCGTAAATTAAAAAAAATCTATTTATTAATTATTATTTTCATAAAGTCTTTTACTTTAAATACTTTCTATATTTACCCATAAGCACAGAAGATTTAATCCAAAAGTAGGAAATCACCAAGGAGGTTTCTCAATTACGAAACAAATTTAAATTATTAGGACCAATCTTTTATACCTACTGATTTAACAAAAGCATCATGCAAGACTAAGGATCTTCATTCCGTGAAATATCGTTCAAAGTATTTTTTAATTTCAATCAGTTGGAACATTTCCTTTTGTACTTTCAAATCAGACCTGCATTAAGAATATTCAATCGGTATGCTAATTTCCATTTAACACAATCTAGTTTTACAAAAAGTGAAATAAAAATATACGCAAAACCACACAGTCAATTACGAAACTGACAAAAGCAAAGCGTAGTTTAGAATCAAAAATTCAATTCTCTTTTTCGATATTACACAACCACAGCGTTCTAATACAAAAAGGATGAGATGTAAAAGTATGCGTGCCGATTCCTGAAAATAGGAATCGACACACATACTTTTACATCTCTTCAAAGTGCACTGCAATGTTCATTATAAATAAAGAATAACAATGTTGCTATGAAAAAGCTTGAAGAGATATCATTACGAGGAATCTCACGGAAGACACTCGAACGTCATTTCACCAACAATATACCGATCGAAATATGTTACGCATTGGAAATTGCCGCAATTTGTTAACGTTATGTGTCCCTAGAGAGCACTCAACCAACTCATATTTTTTTTTAAATTGATCACGTCCTATTATGTTCACTGGTTCTTGGTGATGACGCTGTTTAATGACAGTCGTTAATTTTATGTCTGTTTATTTATTATTTCTCCCGTTTTGACTTCTGTATCCTCTGTGTTTGTTCTCAGATGAAAACTTGAATAATCGTGACACATAAAATGTGTTAAGCATTCACAACAGAGTTTTATCGCTTTATTAAATTCAATTTCATTTTGTATTTTACTAAATACTACTTAGTACTGCTTTTGTTTAAAAAAATCGTCGAAGCTTCGCTCTTCTATTCGATATAATTTTTGATGGTTCACAACCTGTACAATGCTTTAATTTGGAGTGCGTTCTTAATCTAGCTGTTTTCATAAATAAGCCTGAATTATAAGTGACTAAAACAATACCTCCATGTTTCAGTACCAAAATGGTAAACGGCAGCAATCGAAGCGATGCGTCGCCCGAAGTTGCATGCATTAGAATTCAGAATAATTAGTAATCAGCCTTAAATCGAGTGTATGGTCGTGATGGAATTGTAAATTTGGTTTATTATAGAACACAATATATACAGAAATATTATGTACATAGGACTAAAGAGCATTTTGTCGAAAAATAATATTTACCTACTCGCGTTCGTTGTATGAAATACGAGTCACCAACTCGGGTTAAAACTAATATGTAGATATTAAGATAAGCACGTCTGTGTCTTTGAAAAAACGAAGCGTTTACACTTGGTGTATGTTGAAAATTATTTTGTCTAAAGAAATATTATCTTATACCTACCTAGTATGGTCTTAGAAGTTACTACATGTGCACCAATTGAATATTGATCTGTCAGAAAAACATTATTAAATAAAAAGGTACATAACCGCTCGTAAGCGTAGAATATTAATAAACTAGGTAGTTATGTTTTTTTTTTTTTTTTTTTTATTCAACAACAGCTGTTCAGACATTTGACCGCGATCTCGCCTGATGTTAAGCTCGATGCGGTCCACTTGGTTGGCATGCCTGATCAGAGAGGTATAGCCTATTCACTCTTTTCTTGAATAGAGAATTTTGTAGATTACGATCTACGCCTTAAAATAATATTATATTGCCTTTCTAAATGCAGATTTACAGGAAAATTCACAAAAACTGGATTACAAAAAAGAACATAAAGTCAGTCAGTGAGGTACATTGTTCCATCAACAAGGCCGTGACAACGTGCGAACCGTTCAATATGCCCTCAAACAAGCCTAGTGACACATTTACATAGACATCGTGTTCGGTGAAGCGACGAATCGAATCCTCTTCCCAAAGAAAAGTATATTTACAAACTCGTATCGCTTTATTCCCTTATCCGTTATCGAGAATACTTAAATCGTAGATTCTACTCCATGTGTTGTCTTGGTTTAGAGGCTTATTTTCGTGACGGTTTTGAACTGCTCCAATAATTATTATTAAATTCCCAAGCTTTTGAGATCGTTTCATTGCACTATTGTGAAAATTGCTTTGTCATGCTATGGTTGTAGACGGTAAATATACTTTTTGTTAAATACCTAACTATAACTCTTAACGCTTTATTTTTTTTATTAAAACATTAAATTGATGATAATTGGTTATTTATTTATTTAACAGTAGAGTAACTACTCATTGTTTTTCAGTTTCATACCACTTAAATAGAGCCATTTCTACGCGGCTTTGCAAGGCTCAAATGGCCGAAACGAAATTTCTATAAACTTTTAGTAATATCCCTTTCGTGGATCACCCTAATCATTAGGGCATAATGTTCCCATTTTCTTAAGGTAACAGCTGCTACCTAACGCCTTTGCTATGATATAAAATGACGACAGTCTAAAATATATCTTACTAATAACATGAAAGAAACTTAACACTATTTTAGTAATCTTTGTAGAAGTATTAATGATAATTTATTAATTGATTAATCGTCAAAATTGCCAATTCATCATTCTCTGTTTGAAACGATGAATCTATTCACAAATGAATGCAATTTCGGAAGAGAAATGAGTAGAGAAGCATGTCGAGCTGACCGCGCAAACAATTTTGTCGCAAAAAATGAAAATTCCGTAACTTGAAAGCAAACATGATATACTGTGGGAACGGGACGATTCATCCATTTACATCAATCGATCACAGAAATGGACACGACGAACGCGACTATTTATAAAAACGGGCAGGATAGAAAGAATATTGTATGTAAAAGCGATATTGGATTACACATAGTATCTGATGTAAAAGATAAGATTCTTTAAGCATGTAATATTAGATAATTCTCATTTTATTTCTTCTTTGTCCACAATAAAGACTATACCATAGACTATACCAACCAACTCATTGAAAAAATGTTTAAAAAGTTTGTCAAATTTAAGAACTATTATTATATACAAAAGCAAATCAAAAGGTTTCCTACCTTTCCTATCCTTTCTATAATAATTTATAATAATTTTATATATTCCATGCTAATAAGTATTTTGATCACCATGGCGTATCGCTCCACCTGCAAGCAAGGGTCCTATTACGAAGGTTTTAGTATTAATATTTATTAGTGCCGTTGTCTTGGTTTAGAGGCTTATTTTCGTGACGGTTTTGAACTGCTCCAATAATTATTATTAAATTCCCAAGGTACCTAGAAAGTGGAAATATTTATGTTTATGTTTTTATATTACCTACTTTCAAGTGACACGGCGTTTTCAAACGCCTTAATCACATATTATGTTAATATGTACTGTAATGATATTAAGCCTCGTCAGGCTTACATCAAGCAACCAACAAAAAGTCTATACCAGAAATGCCGCGTAAGCATTATAACGAGTAAACTTTAAAAATCAAGATGGCTCCTTTGAATTCATACCAGCACTTTACCGATGTTGCGCCGGTCCATCGGTCACGTACTTCTTGTCAACGACCACCCTTACACTCCACAATTTGTGCTCACCACTGGCTTGGTGCCAAGTGTTTATAGATGCAGTGTTACCAGAGTAACGAGAAAATTATTCAGAAAGCTGCTAGCGCCAGCCGCCTCGCCTGAACTCAACGGGATTTGTAATTGATACTCCCTGGTGACAATTACAGGTGCGAAAGTCAAAATCGATAATAGTTACTTTGGTTACATCCTTTCGTCATTATACCTTATTAAATTTAGGTGTTTTCATATAATCTCTGCGTGGATTAAAACTTACAATAACGAAATTGTGTGATATGAAAACGGAAACAATCGGACTCAATTATAAAATACAAAAACGAATAAGTAAGTGGCTAGTTGGAATTTAAATTTTAAATCCTTCATGTAGATTATAATGGAAAGAGTAAATAGGAAGGCTTCTACAGAAAAACATTTTCAACGTCAAAAAACATGAATATTATGCCATATCAAATAAAGACTGACGTAAACATGTAAATGAAGAGAACAGTGTAATTCCAAGCTAACGATATTTGTGGAACACGCTTGCATGCGTGACATGTAGTATTCAACACGGTGGTTTTATTCATAATAATTATTATGCTAGCGAATCGCCATCGCTTCGCGTTTATTTTGCCGTAGTAAAAATGTTACTGCGTTGTTTCGTGGACGTGAACTTTGGTTGTAATTAACAACAGTATTTAAAATATACGTAAGGAATACAAGTGAAATTAAATCGATTCATGGATATTATCATTCATCACATTCGGTAATCAATCCCATAAATGAGTTTAAATTGGAAATAAACATATTTAATTGCAAATACATGCCCCGACAAATCTGGAAAGACAAAAAGAAATTGTCATTCGCAATTAATTTCATTAACTTTAACCACGGCTTAATAAATAAAATTATACTAAAGCGCACATTTGTAACATAATAACATGTTTCATACTAATAAAGTACACAACCTTTAACAAATTAAGGAAATATGTAATCAAATTTTACTCCAATTACAAGCCACGAATTCTTAAACAACTGCATCTCTTCTAAATAAATACCTACGTGTCTCAAATACACCGTTTCAACCGCTAAATTTCAACTGAAAGTACTGGAATCATTAATAGAAATGCTATTTCTAACGTTTAAAACGTCCAGTAAGATGAAAGACAGCTTTATGAAGCGGCCCAACGGAAGCAGGACTTGATATGATGTTCCACGCTTCTAGAAGCGTCTGAACAACAATTGCATTTGTAACAATAGCATTCAACATCTTCGCTGACAACTTGCATTCATTTTCAATTAACGCGGCCATCTTTGTATGTGTTTATATGGAATATGTACGTGTGGATCATGAATTAGACTATTACGTAATTATTCAAACTAAGCCCTGGTTAATATTAATTCGATCAAGTAAGCAAATTGGTAAATTATGTTTACAATTACGGCTTATTTACATGCACGTTGAGCAGACATAGTAAAAATGACTAATTTTAAGTTTATTCTCTTCACAAATAACGTAAAGTTGGCGCCAAAACATGTGAAAATAATAATTAAAAAAACAATAGCAATGTTCCATTTTTGAAATTAATTATTTTCAAATTTGTCAACGTAATTTAGAACCACCCTGTAATATATTATTATTAATATCAAATTAATTAACAAACACACAAACCTCACTTCGGATGAACACAACACTGTTTTTGTTTGTTTGTTCAATAGATATTTGGGTATCATATATCCGTTTTCCGTAAGCTGATATTTCTAGCAAATATAACTTAAGTTCCGAAAATAGAGTGGGACGAAAGAGAGATAGATCATTTTTAAATACTAAAAAGATACGAAACATTGATAGAACATTGATAGAAGTTTAAAACAGAGTCGCTTATTCTGTCCCTTGCTTAAATATTTATAACTACGCAACGGATTTTAATGCGGTTTTTTTTTAATAGATAGAGACTAGAGTGATTCAAGAGGAAGGTTTAAGTATATAATTTATTAGGTTTTTGACAAAGTGGGCCAAGCCGCGGGCGGTAAGCTAGTTGATCAAATCCACCAGGTAATGGACAATTGGTAATGCGGTCAGAGTACATACACAATCACACACATACAAACATATAAATACCCATCATAATACTTTTAAATACACAATCCACAAGCAAAAACATCATATTAAGTTATTTCAATATAACATAACAATACTTAAACATTCATTGCAGTATGCTGTACACATATTCTCATGTGGCAGCCTCTCGATATAGCAACTATTCGTTTCCAGACAATTTCATGTTTGGGTTTGGTTCGGCTGCATTTCAAATAGAAGGAGGGTAGAGGTATGAATGGCAATATTGATGTTAGCAATGCGATTTACAATATATCATATCTACTAGTGGTCCGCCCCGGCTTCGCCCGTGGTACATATTTCGCAATAAAAGGTAGCCTATGTCCTTTCTCGGGTATCAAAATATCTCCATACCAAATTTCATGCAAATTGGTTCAGTAGTTTAGGCGTGATTGAGTAACAGACAGAGTTACTTTCGCATTTATAATATTAGAATGGATTTCAATTGAACAAGAAGTAAGTAACCTCACCAATTGGTGCTAAATTCAAAGCTAAAGTAAGCTTATTAGAATTCCCAAATTCTAACAAATAAATTAATTTGACTATGTATGTCTACACCAATATTATAAAGAAGAAAACTTTGTTTGTTTTTTTTATTGTAATGAATAGGCTCATAAACTACTGGACCGATTTTGATGAAATTTAGCACAGACAATATTTAGACCCAGATAAAGAATATAGGCTACCTTTAATTGCGAAATATGTACCACGGGCGAAGCCGGGGTGGACCGCTAGTATTATATATTATTATGGATGTAATTTGCAAAAAAAATAATTGTTAGAAAAAAGTTATAGGCTTGGCTAAATGTTTAACATGAACAAAATTTATTTAATTAAGTCAGAAATTGCACTAGTCTCAAATTGTATTTTCATTCGAAATAGATATTTTATACGTATTGATTGAATCAACCATTCCGTTTTTGTTACAGAAACAATTCGATTTCGAGTGTGCTTGTAATTATACACGCATCAAAATATGAGAACCGATGTTTATTAATACCCATTAGCCACGCATGAGTTTCAAAAGTAAAATGCATTTAAAATATTAAAATTTAACAAAGAACTCTTTTATTTACAATCGCTATAGCACAAAGAAAGAAACAGGTTGTCTTTGACTGCATAGTTGAATTTGCAATCTGTAAATTAAAGGTACTAAAAACGAAGTACCATCCGTTCGTTCCGAATTTTACCTTCCCTCGTTTAAGACCACTATATACATAATATAATTTAAACAGTAAGAAAAGTTTGACTTATTTTGTTTTGCAATCACTATAATAGTAGGTATAACAAAAGAGAATAGTAAACCGTTAAGCTGGCCACGAATCTGCTACAGCCAATCTGAATATTAATCTATTAAAGGTAAACTAAGTATCATTTTACCCTCCATCATCTCATAACGCTATCTTAAAAGCTAAACGGTTAAACGAGCAATCTCATAACCGCTTTCTCAATAAATCTATCCAATTCGCAAGTGTCAACAGTGTCAAAGCACATGAAATATAGGGACGTTAAGTACTTACGGCATACGGGAGAAACCAGGCGAAGTGATCGATATTGATCGCTGCCTTTGACTACCAATGCGTATAAGAGTGGCCAAAACCAACTGGTTCATTTGAATTGACTGAGGCATTTATATTAACAAGCTATGTCAATCAGCTCAGTTATCGAAGGAAATTTTAATTTATTTCTGTTTAATTCCTGGACAATTGTATAAATCTTTATTAAATCTACATTTAAAAAAATCCCTTAATAATGCATTATAATACCTCTATAATGGCACAATTATTCCGTTATATTTTTAAGAAGCAAAAGCAATATCGAGTCAAGTAATAATTATCCGAGCTATGATTCCAATTTGACAATACGTAATTAAATTAGGTCTCATTTTCAGAACATTTCTAATTCCAATAGAAAATATCTAGAATCGTTATCCCGTAGGTTTCGTTAAACTACGGAATAGCATTTAGCTTAAAATTAATAATTAAAATTAAATTTTAATACGACCACAGATTCTACAAATAAAGACACATAATTGCATTGAGATTTCACGTTTATTTGTTCAGAAGTATTGCGAATGAATGGAAATTTAAATATCCTTGATGTCAGTTGTTGCAATAACATTTAGAGTATCTCTCCTTCCTAGTGGTAAATGTCTTATTCGAAAGTATCTGAATAATTATCATAATCTTCTAAATAATAATCATGAACTTCTAGAGTAAAGGTTTTTTATAACGTACTTGCACAAACACCCTGAATTTACTGCCGAGAACTCTAATGGTGACGTAAGAGCTGATTTTGACAACAAAATTTGTTGTTGATTCCAATAATATAAGTATAATAAATATAGGCAGGACGTTATAATGTTGGAATGACTGGAAGTAAAATATTACCGGCTTTCAGTATCGTGGCCACGGTAACTCATTTGTTTGCTATTTTCTGTTTTGTCGCTTTGTTAAGATTTTAAGACCATATGGCTCCAAAACTCCCCTCCGGACTTTTGAGAATATCGTATTCGTTCGATTAATGGCTGCATCAGTTCTTTATTTACATTTTGCTATCTTTTCACAAATATTACGTAACATTGGCAACATTTCTGAAAATAATTCTCATTCCGACTGCTGATCGACATAATTTGCTTTTTAATAAATAAGAGCACTATCTCCATTCGCTATTTTGTTACTATTATAGAAATTTTAACATAAATAAAGATATACAGCAGTTTCGATATTAACTTTTGCTTTATCCTTATCCTATATTATCATTTATCCACAGTATATTACCACGAGTATCCGACAACAGCTATATTATTATTATGAGCCTCATGTATATTGCTTGCATGTGAGTGATTCCTTTTTTTCTTGAAAATTGTCGTGCTTTCGGCATATAGAGCATAACTTTACCCAGTCATGTTTCAGCTAAATTGAAGAAGTTAAACACGATTAAAAAATAATACAAGAATTTAAATACATTTATTTACCAAAAATGTTTAAATGTTATATTTAATGTTTAAAGGCCATGAGGCGCTTGTCTTATTTAATAAAATATCGACATCTGACCCGCTTATTAGAGTGAAGCGAAGAAACAATCAAGTTTTGGCACATTATTCAGCTAACTCGATCCTCTATTCAACGAGTTAGCTATATTGTATGAAGCTTTACAATCTGAAAGCCGGGTTAATATTTTGATAGATTCGTTTAAGCAGTATTCCTGTGTATACTGTATCCAATTATTATTTGATTTTAGGGATATGGCAGTGATGAATCGCAAAAGTTTGTATTATTTAAATTGTACGCAACAGAATTATAGACAAACTAAGTCATATCCAAGGATATAAGAAAACAAGGCCCAAGAAGAAGTAAGTATTTTTCGTAATTTATCAATAACCTCAGGCCACCAGGCCTATAGTTGACATCTGTCAACCTGTGTTAACTTTTTAGAGAAAAACTATTTCTTTTCGTGGACAGAAGCAAGCTGTAGTAATGTAGAGATTTGTTCTTTGATTTTTTTTTTCAGACTAAAAATCGTAGTTTTTGCTACACCTACGAACATTTTATTTTCGTGTTTTTAGTAATTTTTCGTTCGTTTCTTTGTTTTCATAATAATATATATGTTTGTGATATTATGTACGGTTTGTGTTTGGCCTAGCATAATAATTGTTTCTCTTTTCCAAAAAGTTCAATTCGAATAAAGGTATATAATATCTTAAGATTTCGTAGATATATACATTTTCTTACAACAACAAGTTGCGGACCACAGACAATTATTATATAATAATTAAACATAGGGCTCGTATTCTCTAAAAAAGAAGTACCTACGTACGACATTTGACGAGGGCTGCAGCTGTATCTGTAGTTCGATCACAATTCTAAATACCAGCAAATTGCTTGCAAATTCCACGTCAACACAATAACACTGGCAATATTGGGAATCGAATCCAGGATTGTATTGTAAAACAGTAAGAATTAAATTATATCACAGTCTCAATATTGTAAGGCGTTGCCTCCGTAGGTACGGCGAAAGACGCAGGTTCGAATTCCGCCTTCGTGCTCTTAGTTTAGTTTCTACTTTGAAATGTCTCATTTATTACCATCGCAATTAAGGAAATTATTTTAAACATTAAAATTAAGTATTTTAATTGTCACAGCTGTTAGTATAGGTAAAATTTTGCATGAACAGCGAAAACTGAAAATAAACGATTAAACACAGCGTGGCCCAGTCGACTATAAAAGATCTCGCTTCTTTCAACTGCGCTGATCATTTCCCTTCACCCCTTTCTACAATGTGTACGTTTTGAATTCCAATCCCTCTTTGTCGTTGGTTTTTTGTATAAAATATTACTATATATTTCTTTCTGCTTACTCTTTCAACATATTATTTGTATGTGCTATAAAAAGCTATAAAAAGTATGTCTTTCTGAGTTTTAATTAAATTCGCAACAATATATTTTAAAGTACAAGGTAAAATAGAAAAACTGTATCTAAAAAAGCATTCCATTTTAATATAAATGCTTATTTTAGTACATCCAAGATAATACAATAGGTTTAAGTAAATAAACTGCATATAAATCGTTTAAATTATGTTTATAATTGAACACGATTCCCTTTTGTTAAACTTATACCTAGTACACACCACAAACCAATTATTAAAAAAAAAACTTTAGTTTTCAATCTTATTATTCTGATATTGGCAATTTAATAATAATTATGTCTGTAAAGAACGACCGCTATTTTTATATTTTGAGTATACCCCAAAGCAACTACAGCCAACTCCCAAACTATTTTCAGGCTTATCCACCAGGCTTTAGAAAACTGTTCAATTGGATAACAAAAAACTACGGTATGAAAATTCCAATAATTTACGGAAAATGGAATATCCGATTATGTTGGTCGAAATGAGTATAAAGTACCTATCGTATTAGTAATATTTAGAATAATTACTCCTGATTATATGAGGATGGCTGCAATGTAATTGGATATTTCGCTTGGAGCCTAATAGATGATTTTGAATGAAGAGATGGCTAGTCGTAAGTAAAATTAAAATTAAATATATTCTTAATTTTAAAGTGAAATCCTTCGGTAAATTTATATCTATTTAAGAAACGCAAGTGTATTTAAATGTGTAAGCAATTGTTTTTCCATAAAAAAACGTCTCAATCGTACATTGAAATTGTATAAATTTTACATGACACTAGTTTTCATGAATCATAATATGTACCAAAACTTAGACTGTGAATTTTAAAAATATAGGAAAAACCTTTTTCTAAAGTTTTATGATAATTTTAATTAAATACTTAAATAAAAAAAAAACTATAACGTTAATTAGTGTACACGATATTTTTCAGTACCTAACAATACAAAGTTGCCAACCCTAAAATCAAATAACGATTGCGGTAATGCAGATTCAATCTTGAAATGTTACATTCACCAAGTTACCATTGTCTCTCGCCAAAAACTCCAAGTTTGGCAAGTGTGAAGTTCTGCAATTCCATACTTTACTTTGCAATTCGCATGTTACTTAAGTTAAAAGTTTACATTTAAATGTTAAATTTGTTCCAGCGTAAAATTTGGACTCTTTCATGTGGATTTTGACAGCCCTGAAAGAATTCGAACGCCAAAACTGTCAGCGATCAAGTTTCGGGAAATTGTTCGCACCAAAAGAATCAATTTTGATTATTTAAAGAGGCCAGTATGACAATTGTTTGTTTATAAAATACTAGCGGTTCGCCCCGGCTTCGCCCGTGGTACATATTTCGCAGTAAAAAGTAGCCTATGTCCTTTCTCGGGTATCAAAATATCTCTATACCAAATTTCATGCAAATTGGTTCAGTAGTTTAGGCGTGATTGAGTAACAGACAGACAGACAGACAGAGTTACTTTCTCATTTATAATATTAGTATAGATTGAATACATAATAAGTAAGGAAGGAGTAATTATATAGAATATATTGTGTAGGTATTTGAAAGATATTATTACAAGTATCTACATTGTAACGATTAGTTGATAATTTAGTAATGTATACGGTCTACCTCAACACAGCCATGTATTGCATTATTTTCTTTAATAACTGTAAAGAAAAAAAAATTAGAAATACACTTTAACCTTAATAGATCATTACAATTACTTGTTAAAAGTACATTATATATTATTTATCTCAAAATTTTGCCAATGCAATATAATATAAATTCACGTAACATATATTTACCATTTACAATTAAACAAAACACATTTTGTTCCAGTACACGCTACTGTGCACCTAAAATGTAAACAAAGAGCCGAAATATCTGTTCAATACAACACAAGACCAACTGATGCATATAAATTATAATACATATAGGATTCGTAGCAGCTCAGTCACCGCATATCAATTAAAATTCAAATGGGATTTTTCATTGCGCAGATACTGTATCCAACGTTCGATGGATAAGCCCCGCTATTAACTGCTATTCTTTGGTTACACAGTATAACAATGTACTATGTACACATATATCGATTTATATCTGTCACCTTTATCTGGTTAAATCTCCTATTTGATTAAATAGCTAGTGCGTTAATTAAATGACGAAATCAAATAGCAGATTAAACCAGATGATTGCGACCTATAACATAATTTTTTCCACATTCATTCTGGTAAAAACACTAAACATATCAATTAGTAACTTAGGTAATTGCCCTATTGGTTTCTTAAGAAATCTATTTGAGAAATGAATTCTATATACACAGGGGATGCAGTATTTCAGTAAGCTTTAGTTCATTAGATGCATTAACAGTTTTTTCTGTGAATTAAAAAGCATATTATAGTTCAATGAAGTTAGAATTATATAGGTAGGTAATACGTATATAATACAAGAAACTTTTTAATATTCACATAATATATTTTATTATTTAAATATCTACTATCTTGATGTCGATGAAAATATGATGATATCGCAGTGATAATTTTGAGAATGAATAATATTATTATATGAGGCAAACTTAAGTAGAATACAGTAATACAAAAGTTGAATAGGGTTTTATAAAACGGATACAATATTTTCAACTATAACATTGATAATTATTAGGTAAATCAAAAAACTAATAAAGCATTTTATTCTTTGCGATTTATCAAAGAAAAAACAACCTACAGACGTATGATGTGAAATCAGCTAGAAACCTTTCATAAATGCTCTCGATAGCATGAAGGTAACTCCAGATAGATCAATAAATATCGCTTTGTTTATTCTTTATAAGCCTCACGTTATTTTTCCCTGCCCGAATCCACCGTATTTTTTCGATTGAATAAACATCGTTAATTAGGTTATTTGATAATTACATCGTTGTTGTTTTTAATATTGCTTCACTAGGAACTTACGGACTGTAAACATTTCTAAGAATTCGTTATGTTTTTAACGTGATTTACAATGGCAGAACATAATTTAGTTTTATTCAATATTATGCAGCTGTAGTTCATAGATAAACTAGCTTGCCGCCCTTGGCTTCGCCCGCTTTGTATATAATATATTATATACTAAAACCTTCCTCTTGAATCACTATATCTATTTAAAAAAACCACATCAAAATCGTTTGCGTAGTTTTAACGATTTAAACGTACAAAACGACATAGGGACAGACAAAGTGACTTTGTTTTATACTATGTAGTGACATAAATAATGGATTGAAAACGAAAGTATTACGAAAGGAAAGAAGCAAATATTGCAATTTGGTTGGAGCACGAGTACGCTGATTGCTTCCTGCGACCATCGATATCAATCCGAGAGTAATGCAGAGATAAACAAAAAGGATAAAACATGGATAAAACATTGGTTTCGTAACATGATAGACTATAAATTTCCATGTGTCAACCAGAGGAAATAACGCTGCTGAACAAACGTATTTGATGCAGGCGTCAACTTCGATTGAATATTATTTGCTTAAATAATTGAAACAATTGACGGTTAAACGTATCAAGGTTTTAATAATGTTTTATGATTAAATAAACAATTTGAAGTCATTCAAAATTCTGGTTTAAAAAATTTGATATATACTCAGTGCAATAATGTTAATAACAGTTTATTATTATTTTTGTCAGTAATCGTCTCGTGTTTTTTTTTTTATAGATAAATTTGTTAAATAGGTACCTCTTAATTATTATAGGTACTATAAAATATTTCGTTTGACGTAATAACAGTTACATATTCAACCAAAAATTCCATCGTTCCTACAACAAAAGCTCACACTTTCGTATGAAGAGCTAAATTTGTACAACAATAAAATGTAATTCGGAGTGCACTGAAAATTCTCCATCTGTGAATGCACGGAAATTAACGCCACGTGTCGATGAACAACGCATTTGCGGAATGACGAACCATTTGACATTGGAAATGAGGTTTTCACTCACATCAGTTATATTTTAATGAAAGCACACGTTGTATGTCGCTTGCTGCCTGCGCAGCTTGTATGCACCACATAATCGTGCGTTTAGGTACTTTATAACTAATTCTGGGTGTAAATTTTCATATCCTCCTTTCAAGGTTCAACAAAATACTAGATTTGGGTTCTTCTTTAAGGATGTCTATTTTCTATTATTAAATGTTATCGTTAAAGCGCAACATAGGTACCTACTAATTATTTTTAGTCTGTGTCCCGAGTTCGTATATGAATACTGAAAAGCGAAATTAAGTAGAAACTAATAAAACGTTCTTATTAATGTAATAACGATGCAACATGTTATATTTCTTCGTGTCGTCGTCAAAACAAAAGTTTTGCAACTGCCGAAAATCGCATGGTTAACAGGCTATCAACTTTTCAACTCAACAAACACAATACATTAATTACTGAAACATTAATTCCTTAATTTTAATAGTATTAATAAGTAAGTACATATTAACTACATGGTAGAGCCCATTCTTCATGTAATAAAAATCGTGGATGTATATTTTTGGAACGTAAGCCCACTTACATTTAGGTACACTTAAAACGAAAAAAATATTAAAAAAAAAACAACTGTATTATCTTTCCCTATAAACATAAATCAGCATACAAAGTTCCATTCAAAACTATTCAGTTTACATCGCAAACACGCTCACAGATAACCTTTAAAATTCATGCAGTCTGGAGCGCAAATCATATTAATAACAAACTGCAAGTCAAGCGTGCGATTCCATTTCTCGATTGGAGGGAATTTTCATAATGTCTGCACTATGCGGATATTCACCGTTTAATATTCACGTCCAGTGTACCGACAGCTTTACTTCCGCGCCCCTAAATTAGATATTCCCTTCCAGGAACTTCGACATTGGCCTTTGAATACTAAAAACGTGACCTTTGTGAAACGTTCAATCGTTTTTCTGTTACAATTGAACGGCTGCCAAACTGCTTCTTGTATGGCACCCAATTTGTCATTAGTTTGAACTAATTTTCCATATTATATTATGTTTTTAACAAATGTTCAGTTTTACATTAGACTCTACATACAGTTCAGGATATTGTAACTTAGGATTTGACCCGAGACTTAAAATATTATACCTTTATATAACGAGACTTTTTATAAGTATAAGCAGAGACCATGAAATTATACTTCAACTGCCACCTATAGGTTGTCACAAAAACATAATTTCTATAAAAATATACTATTTCTCACTTTTGGAAACTGTGTAGTAAAAACCTGGAAACGAAACAGGGATTTCCGAGAAACAATACACTTCCATTCTCTGAGAGTACTTTCATTAAAGTTAATAACGCAAAGAAAGTGAACTGACAGAATTGTTTTGAAGTGACATGAAGAATGAAGATGCTATATTATATGTAAGAAGAAATTTCTCTTAAAGTGAACTCTGCCTTTCGACACAAGACAGAAACAACTGTACAATATTATATTACTATTCTCGTAATAAGTGAACGTAAGTGTGTTGTGTAGTAAATAAAACAATTACCGTTGGAGTGCAAGTAAACGATAAGAAAACAATTTTTCTTGACGTCAAACACGACAAATTAATACTTCATAGAGAGTTAGCTGGCGAATCGCTTTTGTTTTGGTTAACTTGCAAAAATAGGTATTTAAAAGTAGGTTCTGGGGTTATTTTTTACTATTTATCTTATTCTAGGCTATAATAACATTATTAAGTATGAAAATGGTGCGTTTTTAAACATTTATAAAAATATTCTAGGGCTGTATACAAAGTGCTGCAGTGTTATTATTAGTCATCTCACCTGATAATATCATGTCAGAGCTACCCGAAACAAGCTCCTTGAATAGTTAATAATAAAAATAGCCAAACTGGGAACCCCTGACCCTCTTGGGAAAACTGGCTAAAGACGATGGTAATTGACTTTAAATTACACCGCTCTTTTCGTGTCGGAGCTAATGAAAATAAATACGGGTTTCGAGCCTTACAAAATTGAAATCAAAGCTGTTATTAATTTCCTACAAAATTTAAAATAATAAACGCGAACAACAACAACCATTAATTAACTAGTTCTCTTTTTCTCAAACTATAATTTCCTTTATCCAAACCACTCTTTGAAGATTGATTGCTTCTAAATTATCGTTCATCGGGCAATTATTGTAGAACCTTTTTGTCAAATCACCGTAAAATCATCTATTATAGCGCTATAAGTTATTGCTTGCATCGTCACGAAAACTTATTATAACATTTTAACTCATTTATTTTACCGAGCTGAAAGATAGCTTTTGTTGAAGACTTCGCGGTTTGCTTTTTTCATCATAACTTGGTAAAAACTTTTTCTCTTTAACTGGCCTTTCGGAACACTGGTTCTCAATTTCTGTAGATTTATTTAACCGACTTAAACGACGGAGGGTAATGTATAATGATAAAATAAGAGGCTCGATAGAAACTAAAATTTATTAGGAAAGTATATAATACAATTTTGATACAAACATTAAAAGAAATGCAGTGGATTTATTAAACTTATTTTCATATTAAACAAATATAATAGAATTTGACATTTATAAACCAATATAAATTACTAGTGGTCCGTTCCAGCTTCGCCTGTGGTACCTGTTTACGATTTATCTCTATAAGAACCATCCTCCTACTTCAGGGAATATTATAAAAAAACGAATAAACGAAATCGATTCAGTCGTTCTTGAGTTTTGCGCTTAGCAACACATTTGGCGATTAATTTTCATTACAAAGATAACAGATGTTTACTTCAAACTGAGTTCTTAAAGACGAAATTGGATATGATCTTTTTGTGAGTATATTTACTGAATAAATGATTCGATTGATACGACTTCGTCCCGCAATGCTGAAAAAACAAATTCTGAATAGAAAAGAAAACATTCGTTAAAACTTCGACGGTTTAACTTTCTTTAATTAAGTTGTTTATGTCTGTAAAAAATATTTAATTTACTGTAGGAAATACTAAAATTAATAAAATTGTTACAATTTGATTCTATATGATTCTCTACTTAAATTATAAAAAAATCTATATGGCATCGTTGTCCAAATAAATTCGGAACATTTGTGAACCGAATAAACGTTAACCTATTGTTTAATTAATTAATTGCAAAATTTAAAAAAAATTCTGAAAAAGCTGTTTTAAACCTTAATTATGTATATATAGCAATGACCTTTCTTTGTGAAATCTAGCGAACATTATTAATTACATAGACCAATGTATATTTTACTTCAAAATTGTAATCTACTTCAGTCCAGTAATTAATGAAATAACCTTAAAAGTCCACAACGGGTGAGCGTCGTTTATAATTGCCAAACACACGTACGCAGAAAAACGAGTTATTTTTTTCCCAAATAATTTAACTCTCATTCAGTTAGCACTTAGATCTTTCACCATCCATCATGTGATGGTTTTATAAATAAATGGCATACTGTAGAATGAAATTAATTTTCTGGAAGGACTCTTCCATTTACTATAACTATCTGTATAAATATAGGACGATCTAGTTTTAATTGTATTGATTGCGTTATTTAACAAATATTGCGTCATTTTACAAAATTACATATAATAAATATACAGTGCCACAAACTTAACTGACCCGGTGGCAAAAACTGGAACTACGTGCCGCCATTTTGAAATGTCACATTTTCACAGACTTTTCATACGAAATATTTAGTTTAAATAAAAAGAAAGCGACATCAGTGACACCGTCACCGGGTCAGATAAGTTTGTGGCACTCATGTGGCACTATACGAGTGAACTTATATCATTTTTTATTATTGTAATATGTACCCTAACTATAAGTATTGTTATGACAGATGTTGGATGACCTATCTTAATAAAATAAAAATAAAAAATTCATATTTAAATATTTTATTTTGCACATTGCGCCTCGGTACCTCGATTAGAAAAGGTCTTCAGAACAGCAATGAAATTTTCATCAAGTGTAGTGGAAAAAAGGCGGCTACACAAAAGAATTATTCATAAAGCTTTCCGACAAATAAGCGACTGGAGTCACACGGTTCCTGAACATCACTGAGCATTTGATTCTTCACGCTACCCGCGATTTTTTTGTATGACACTTTTATTTACGGACATTTTTGGTCTAGCGTTACTTCTGGCGCGTGAATCATATCTTAAATCCTGGGTCTTAAAGGATCGTAATCATTCTTGGCCTAAATATTAAAATGTAATAACGCAGGCTTTGCAAGTAATCCCTTTGCCTGACAGGATCCAATCTAGAACCGACTCTTCTTTGTTTCCGTATTTCGTCAAGAGATATTAAACTACCTACTTTATAAATAAACTGATGTAATGTACTCCATTATAAGTGAACCTTCTGTCTTGTCAGTATGAGGTAAATGCAATTTACAATGGCATAATTTATACTATGAAAAAATACGTTCAAAAAAACTTTTATTGCAAATAGTATCCTTCTCGGATATTTTTGTATTAAACACCCGACAATAGATATGGTATAAATAAAAGATTAACGTCCACTAATAAGCAATTATTTGTGAGGACATTGTCATCGGTAATTATGTAACTTCCTGCAGATTATCTCGGCTAAAGAAATAACACTAATTAGAACAGATTTATCTTTCTATGAAGTTAATGGCTACCTACTAATGTTATTTATTTATCTCAGATATTAATAAAATAACATTTTTTGCGAAGAAATTATTTATAACTTCAGGCCATCCTTAGGGATCCATCAGAGCTAACGTAATAATATAATATCATGAGATTTTTATGCTTAAAAAGATTTCTCAAAATAAACGGTAGAATGATATAGTTTTTGAATATATTTAAGTTTGATTTTGATGCTGTTCCTTGTGTATTATTATCAGAAACATTATCATTTCATATACGTATATAACAGTTATGTAAACTATATAATATATAAACTTTATTTATACATAATTAATAATTATATTATATTAACTGATTAACTGCAATGGATGAGTCATCCAAATATTTTTTCAAATTTCAAAATTGTAATAGTTTATAGAATACCTAATAATTAATGTTATCATTGCTGCTAAGCCTGATACGTACACAATATTCTATAAATTTATTATGATTTGCCCTAAACGTTAACATTATTCGTATTCTTAACCAAGGTATATTCGCATTCTAAAAGTCGGGGAAAAAGACTGACCCGACCGACTGACCGGGCAAACTTTGTCCTGCCAGAATTCCCCTTTTCACTTTAAAACTAGAATTTAAGATTCACTGTCAACATTTACTTAGGTAAAGTATCCCAATATTATCAAGATGTTTCTTTGAAAGAGCTTATCACATAAACTTCTGGTATTTAATCAAATCTAATAAAACAAATTCCCAGTGATTTAGACTTGCCTTTATAACACATTCCTTAATACAAATTTAAACTAGTTTTATTATTATACGCCTTTAGGGACGACTGTAATATTCCTTGAAAAATTAAATTCCTCCCTCAAATACTAAGGCCAAAATATTACGAGTCGAAATTGTGATTGACACTCTAAATGAAATTAATATTAATTTTATAAACTAAATTATTAATTTTGAATAAAACTTACCTTTGACTGTACGTTGGTAACATTGATCATCACGAAACGAAAAAAGAAAAGTCAGAAAAATTGCAAATGCTTGTAGATGTCAGCTCCTAAAAATATATGCGTGTAGGTACATAAATTGCGTATACAATATTCGTAATAAAAATGTCTACAACACTAATAGGACAGAAAGTTCATTTGATTTTCCTCACAATTACTTCGGTCTCGTCAGAAGTTCATCAGTCATTCTGCTGACAAGACAAACGATTTCATTCTGTATATTATGTATACCTTCGGGACTACTTATATAGCAATTCCAACCCAGGATCTGTCACTTTCATTAGCTTGGACAGAAAGGAATCCCTGTTGAAAATTGTGTTTTGTCGTCTTGGTATGTACTGATTTCACTACATCTTACCATTTGCATTTGTTAAGTCAAAAATGAAGATCTGGCTAGATGGATATATGCATTTAATTTGCATTTAACTAGGCTTCTTCCGCGGCTTCGCCTGCGATGAGGTGATGAGGCTTACAATGAGAATTAAATTTATAACGAGGTCATTATTGTAAATTGTTTTTTACTTTACAAGAGATAATATTAAGCGATCGATAAAAGTTATGTATTAATTGAATTCCATCAATTAAAGTGTTAAGAAAAAAGAGAAAATGAAACATTTTTTTCTTCTACTCTCATACGAAATAAAAGAGAAACCAATTTGATAAAAATTTATATAATAAAGGAAGTAGTAACAAAATTGAGATTAAGCTGCAAAAGAAATTTTGTATTCTTCTACAGGACAAAAGATTTTAGTCGCCTTTAATCTGATGATACTGTCATATGATGCATATAATATGTTTCCATCTCCTTCTATCGCCAGGCCGTAAATGCTATCAATTTCTGCTATTCTTTCCACTTCCTTTTTATTAACATTAATGTAGAAAATTCCATCAGGTGTTGAGAAATACAAGTTTCCATTCAAATCTGATGTAAAACCATTGACATTAAAGTCTCCAATGTAATCTATTAAGCCGTTTGATTTTTTATAGTAAAACAACCCAGAAGAGTTTGAAAAGTAAATGTTTCCATAATTGTCTAAACCAATTAAGAATGCTCTAGTATTCTGCAACTCAGGAACCTTTTCAAATTTATCATTCCTGAATACAAACGCATTTTCATCAGGATACCTCGAATAATACAGTGTGTCTTTATAAAACAATTGCCAAATGTTATCATTAGTTGTGTGTAAATGTTCAGCCTTTTTTGATGCGTAATTATATTTATATATCCCGTCTCTTCCTCCTAAATACACAATGTTTTTCTTACTGTCTACTGCGTTTGCAAAACCTCCGCTGATTCCAGGAATGTTACTGAATTCATTTGTTTTCAAATTAATGAATGCTGATTCAAAAACGTTTTCACCTTCTGAAGAGTAACTGAAGAATACCGTGTTTGTATCGTAGTCCATGGCTAGCTGGTAGGGACTCGTCAGGCCAGATTTCAATACTTCCTTTTCATGTTTAATGTTATGTGCAATGATACCGCTACATTTATCTTCTGTATATCGAGATTGGGTCAGAGTAAGGACGGCTAGCAGAATTAATAACTTCATCTGAAATTAATAATGTCGATTAGCAAGCACTAAAAAAGAATATGTGAACTAAACAAAGTTGAATAGTCATTTTATTTTATTTTCAATAAGGCAAAGTTAGGTCGTAATCGCACAATGAAATAAAAATTGTGTTACGTAGTATTTCGATAGTTCTAAGCTTATCACCTACTTACAAACATTTTTACATATTATTTATTATCAGTTCAGTATATTTCTAATACTATTATCTTATCGTTTACCGAAATAACAATAATATTTAACATAACCTAATGTGTTTATTATTTTGTATTTGAATTTGCAATGAACGTCTGTTATTTTAACTACGTATGTAAATATATTTATAATATTTTAAATAATACTCACATTATCGGTTGAGAAGTGTTTCGTGCAATACTTACAATAATATACTGATAATTGTACATTGGTTATAAATAAAGATGATACGAACACAAGGATAAACACTGGGTTATGACTTTTAAGAGGAAAGTGGACAAACGTCTAATTAACGACTATTATTCTAAACAAATATGATAATACAGTTTGTTCATGAGTTAATAACAACATATTATATTGAGTAGGCTATAATATTTAGAGAGCGCACTAAATACTGTTAGTTTATTAAAACATTAATGAAATAGAAAAATGGTTTGTATAATTAATATATCACAGTAAAAAACTACAACTGCGTAAAAAGTAAAAAACCTGGGGACGTGGGCAAAACCCTATATTATAATTTAAAGTACCTATTCGTAAATATTCATATACTCGGGATCCATACCAAAAATGCCAATTAGTAATAATGTATAGTCAATCACATGAGATGTATGATCTATTTACTTCGGAGACCAATTTATACTGAGAATAGGGACTACGGGTGATGAAATCTTCAATGGGAAATGAACCTTAACGGTATTTCCCAGTAGTCCTAACATTATACGGTCATTGGAGAGGACACGCCTGGTTAACTGTAGGACAACAAGCGTACAAAACCCTTTCTATTTACAGTAACCTAAACCAATCTTTACTCATTTTAACGTTAATGTGAATAACATTATGTAGCGAGAAATGGAAATATAAACAATATGGTAGGTAGAATCTGTATGTAAAATGATATATCTATATCTTTTTTTGGTGGTAAACACTTGTAATACAGGTAGTGTAGTGTAGCTTTGCCGGCCTAAAAGGCCGTTCGTATCGTTTTAAACATTTTTCTAATGGAAGAGTTTATAAATAGTATTAAATGGATAAAATCATAATAGGTTATTTCTATCTGCTTATCTAGCTTCTCAAACGATCGCTCTGATGCACTTTGCCACGTGACGGCTTGTTTTTGTTTCTTTTTATGCTATGAAAGTATTTTGTATTTTGTATTAATCATATCAATATATTATTATTTAAGAAATAGATATGGATGATATGGCTGTGTAAATAAGGTATTTTAACAACATCTGTTAATAAAGTTGATAAAAAAATTATCCGATAATTAATTAATCTCATATCTTTGAAGTTTTACACAGCGGTAAAACTTCGATGGGTACTCTTAGTACGATCTAATAGATAGTAATACTGTACATTTTTACCAATCAATTTTATAGTATTATATGTTCAAAGTAAACACATTTATAAACTTAGTTATAATGTCGAACACGTGTAAAGGGATGCAATTATTATAATAATTATCTTATTATTCATATACGTTAATTCTTAGGTTATATTTTTATCTGGGAATTTTTGTATGTCATGCCATGTTATCTGGGGTCAAATTGCTAAAGCATAATAATATTATGATCGTTAGGTGTATACAATCTACATATTATTTAATTCAAAATCTTAATATATATAAATCTCGTGTCACAATGTTTGTCCTCAATGGACTCCTAAACCACTTAACCGATTATAATAAAATTCGCACACCATGTGCAGTTCGATCCAACTTGAGAGATAGGATAGGTTTTATCCCGGAAATCCCAGGGGAAAGGGAACTATGCGGGGTTTTCTCTGAAAACGCGGGCGAAGCCGCGGGCGGAAAGCTAGTACCTATATAAATAAAGCTATGTGTACCGAACTGCACGTATAGTTTTTCCTATGGATTTTAGAGACTAAAGCGCGTCACACACGATGAAGATACTATAATGATTCTCTATTATAAAACGTTATAGTATCTTAAGGTATCCGGTATCAGCGTTCTGACCATCATTTTTCTTTTTGTCATTGCGTACTAAGACCACTGTAGAACCGCCATCCTGTTACAAATGACCCACAAAATTTCGGATGGTGGATTATGGATCTTCACCGTGTGTGACGCGCTTAATGCAGATTTTGCTCATATTTTAATATAATCGATATCTCCTCATAACTGAAAAGTATACGATTTAATTCAAAGGGTTTCGAGTAAAACTCTTGTTATCTGAAGAAGATTTTATGTTAAAATAATTATAATTAATTTAATTAAACGTTTGTTTATCCCAAATGGAGCTTGTAGCGAGAAAATAATTGCTAGTGAAATTTAAAAATAACCAAGTATTTAATGAATCCAGTTATTTACAATAAAGCAGTAAAGCTTTATACAATTAATCCTTCTTATTAAATTATAATAAGAAATTGGTAGAGCAGTGGTGGCTCAGTGGTGAGACCTCGGACTTCGAATCGATAAGTCCGGGGTTCGAGACCAGGCGAGCGCGCAGGAATTAAATTGGTTTTTCAATATATCTGCGCATGTTGTAACATCACCACTGCTCGAACGGTGAAGGAAAACATCGTGAGGAAACCGACATGTCGAAGAATTAAAAAGTTCGACGACATGTGTCATCCGCCAACACGCACTTGGCCAGCGCGGTGGATTATGGCCTGTACCCTCATAGGAGGCCCGTGTCCCAGCAGTGGGAACGTATATGGGCTGATGATGATGAAGAAATTGGGTTGGTACGCTACAGCAAATAGAAAATGGTTCAATATTTATTAAATTTTGATAAATTTTATCTACTAATTAAAAGGCCTTCAGAAATCATAACTCTATGTATATAATATTATATAAATAAAGTTATGAGAATTTAAAATACCGCATCTGATTTTGTACAAGACCAAAATTTTGGTAACATGACATGTAGGAATGTCCACAAACTAAAAATTTATGATCAATCCTAAAAACTTAGGGGTTAGGCCACTTTTACACTCTAGTTAATGAAGTAATTAGTTATGCAAAAACATTTTACCTAGTGCCATCTATTATGTAAATTTAAGAAAAGTTTAAAATGTTGGTTAAGCCATTTCTGCGCTGACGGCCTCATTATTGTATACCTAAGTTAGAATTTCAACGTTTGCATTTTCACCACATACGAAAAATTAGGCACGTGTCGTCGTTGGTCGCGGAAGATTTCCAACCAATACCCGCGGCCCCATCATTCAAGCGGCTCGACGGAACACAGTGGGATTTGAGTCGGTATATAGTCGAATAACCCACGGCTCCTTCCCCAGGGGCCGTGGGTATTTGCAAGATTTCCCCACTTAAAAAAAAATAAAAGGCACGTGTTTTCTTATTATGAAAAAAGAAATTAATGAAAATATATAATCTTCAAATAGTATTCTATCGAAAATCTACATCTTAATACACAATAGCACGTACCTAATTAACAACATGAAGATAATATTACTCATATTAAGAAAGTTACATATAAAAATAAAGGATGAATCATATACTTATGTAGGTACATAAATTAAATTAAAATTCATAAAAATAAAATTCTTAAGCAAATGTACCAAATAACTAGGTACCTATAGATTACCTATACCCGTGGCCCCGTCGTTGGTGTGGCTTGACGGAACACAGTGGGGTTTTGGTCGGTAGGAATCCGACATAACCCGCAGCCCTATCCCCGGAGGCCGTGGGTATTTATGCAAGATTTCCCCACTTATAAAAAAGGTACCTAATAGATTAAAAGTTTTAAATTCATCAATCAAACATACAAAATATACATTAGCATAAGTAATTACATTTTATAGAGACATTAACATTTTAGATCTTTCAAAGACAGTATATAAATGAAAAATGAACACGTTCATAACATATAGCAATGCGCTTCTCGAGATATAACCATCCATATTGGACCAAAAGCTTTTAGAGCGCTGGCTGAAAGGGGTGCATCCCATTTATATTTCTGAAGATCAGGCTTCTGTAGACCAATTTATATAAGACACTCACTCAAGACACTTCATATACCGAATGAAAAATGATTTTATGCAGTATATAATAGTATTTAAGACTTTATTTATTGGTTACCAGAAAATTAAATTAGTAAGTTGATTTATCCGTGATTATTTCTTTATTTAATTAAATATAAATACATTTTGATGGGTTCGCTCCTCCCATTTCAATTTTTAGCTTTATTGGGTTTTATTATAAACTAATAACATATTATGATAACATGTGCTATAGTTACCCTACGAAAAGATCAAATTCCAATAAAAGAACTCCTACTGTCATGAAATCAGATGTTCAAACATTAGGTACGTTTTTAAGGAAAGAAAAATATTAACAGGTTTCTCCGAATTTCGATTTGGGGACGAACTGAACTGTTTACCTAACGGAATGCCGACAAGGCAGGACGCCAGTTAGTAACAATGAACCTAAGATTCTAAGATAAACAGGCTCGTTATTATTCAATTATTCAAAATTAGAACAATATTTTTTATCAGTAAAGGCGGCTTCAAAAACCTCGCCAATAATGTTTTAAATTTAGTATGAAAGCATCTTTAGAATCGAGTACACTCCACGTTTTCATGAATCATATCTGAATGACACTACCCAACGCTGAATGCTGCATAATATTTTGCCCCTGTTCCATATTGAAACATTTATTTGCCACTTTCTACAATTCCGTATCTCTTTGTTCATTCGTCTGTGGTGACGGGTGAAATATTATATTTTGTGTATACCCAGGGTGGGTGTCCGCAAAATATAATATTTCAATATAAACTTATACTCAAAATGTAACAGTGTAAACGCAAAAATATTCAATACTTAATTTTTATTAATTAAAATAATACCTTATACTTATACTAGGAGGTATAAAAATAGTTTATTGATAATAATTGGTCTCTCGTATTAAGGTTAAATTTATAGAACAAGTAAATTTCACTAATAATTGATAATGATTTATAGTAAGTAGTTATAAGACTGATGCATAAACAAAACTGTAATCTCAATAACTATAAATCCGAACAAACAAAGTAAACTCGATATTTTATCCATTTCGTTTATCCAATATACGTTTTAACAAACCGCGAATAAACAAGAATCAAAACTGCTACGATAAAAGAAATACAAATATTTGTTCTTAATAAAAGCCAGTGTATAAAGCAGTATAAGAAGTTACGAGTTACACTATATTGAAATAGACTTGCATCGTAGTAAATTCACAGCACTGGGAATCCAATATCGCGATATTATGAGTATATATTATATGCAAATAAAACTCAAAGGTTTTCATTGTTAGAGTAAATCAAGAGTAAATAGGTACTATTTTGAAATAAAATAAAATAACCTTGGTCCTAGTCTATTTTGAAACACAATGTTACATGTCATATCGTTTGTAATAATCTTAATATTCGAACAGTTTATATTTTGATGAAAAATCTAATAAAAATGCTATTTGTGCTGAGGGCTATTGGCAAATAATAATATTATTAACTGATCGTAGAGCATAACATAAGTATTTGTAACATAACATAGGGAACGATTCGTTACATTGATACTCAAATAAATATCCTTTATTTTAGTTCTGCAAGACTATAATAAATATTTTTAGTCGGCAACACATCTTCGGACACGTCTGTAGATGCCTATGGGCTGTGGAATTGCTTACCATCAGGCGATCCACATGCTCGTTTGCCTTCTTTGATATAAAAAAAAAATACATAAAACGCTCTACAATAAAACCTCTTTTCACCAATTAAATAAGAATTACCCACAGGAATTACCAGTTTTCTATTACCTTCCAGCTAATAATTGAATTAAAAATGTAACCAATCTTTTTCCGATCAAAACGAAATAACCTGTGCAAGTTGCGATATGATACAGTGAAATATTCTTTTTGGTATGATTGGAAATTTTCATCAAAGCCCGGAACTCTCTAAGCGCCTGTCAAAATACGATTGGCCGAATTGCAGTGAAGATTTATTTACTGTAAATAATTGTATTGAATTTTCCGCTATTCGTGTTTCAATGCGGTATAGAATAAATGTTATTATAATCTGATAAAACCACACGTATTACTACATTGTAAGTTGATATAATTTCATATTTTTATTTATTATACAGAGACTTATAAAGTTTTATTAGGTACGTTTAAAAGCTATTATCATATTCAAAGCGGTGACAACTAAAAAACGTGCTTGTTTCCTAATATTATAAATGCGAAAGTTTGTGAGGATGTGTGTGTGTGTTTGTTACTCTTTCACGCAAATGCTACTAAACAGATTACAATGAAATTAAGCACACATATAGAGGGTAACTTAGATAACACATATGATAGGTTTTATCCTGGAAATCCCACGGGAACGGGAACTATGCGGTTTTGTTTTTAAAACTCGAGCGAAGCCGCGGGCGGAAAGCTAGTTATAATATAATCAATGGTATGATTTGAAATTTAATTTAATCTCAATAAATTTTTTTTTAAAGGAAAATAAGTTGCACCTAGCTCATAAATCTGGAAGACATAGAATTTGGAAAATAGAAGATGATTAGAGTATTAATAATGAATATTTTATGAGAAGTTTTTAAAACCATGTCTTTGTAATACAATACACAATAATAACGATTATCTCAAGTTTCCTTTACTTTATTTATATACGTATGTTGATAACATACGTTGAAATCTAACCATCCATAAGAAAACGAACATATCGTATCTTCGACTCAAGTAAGCAGCGGGTCGAGAGTAAAAAATAGCACCAAAAATCCCTTACAAGCGTGCAAAGTATTTTAGTTACGTGCCTTATTGATTTTATTTATCGCGAATTGTTTCTCGTTCATAAATACTTGTTGGAAAGCATCCGAGACATTGGACACAAACATTTTGTTACCCGACCCGCACCCATTTATTATGTAGGTTATCCTAAACCGATCTACGCTCTCTGCTATTGGACACACTACTTTAGATAGCGTATATTCTTTTATTTTATTTATACTGGTATCATATGTTCAGTCTTTACTTGTGTGGTATACCAATTAAGTATTTGATAAATACACCAAATAATTTAAATGCACCAAATAATGAACTAAAACTTAAATTTTCGCCTTAGTGGAAAACGTGAATGGATATTATTCATCATGCCGAAAAAAACACGAAATAATAGCAAACAAGTAATTCAGGTGAACTCCATTGAGAAGCTTTATCTCTCTTAAGCTTTAGTATCTATTTTACTAAATAAAATAAGGCACGAAACATTCAGAATCAGACCAAAATGATTAAGCATAATTTAATAGGGCCCGGTTTTGAAATAGCTATTTCTCAGTGTTAATTGCCATGATGCCAAGCGTGATGAAGATGTTACCCAGTTAATGGATCTGAGGAAAGCTCTCGTTGTAAATCAAGGAAATTTATGCCTACTTCTGCAACCAGTATCACTTACATAACAGTACTAGCTTTTCGCCCGCAGCTTCGCCCGCGTAGTCAATGGAAAAGCTGCATAGTTCCTGTTCCGAGGGATTTTCGTTATAAAAACTATCCTATGTGTTAAAATGTGTGTGCACAATTTAATCAAAATTGGTTGAGCAATACGTGAAGTACGTGAAAACAAACCAATAACCTTTCGCATTTATAATGTTAGTAGAATTTAAGACGTTTGGTACATTATTTTGTTTGGCACACTTCGGTCATTTCAGACCTCGACAACGCCCAGTTTGATATCAATTGACGTAAATCTTAATGAAAATTTTAACGACCCTAAATTACTATCATTATTTCAATAAAAATGATTGTCAGGTCGGATCAAGTCAACTGTGAGATATTATGCCGAATATGTGAATTGCGATATTAAATAATGCTTTGACATTTGTACATTTGATCTTTCATACTTTGTTAACAAAAAACTGTTTCGATAAAATTATTATTTATTATGATTTAGATTTGGTACTTAACAGTCATAAATTAAAAACAAATAATTTATTAACGACGAAAATACAAATATTTTTTGGTGACTTCTATATTTATGCTTTACCATAAAAATATATGCTAATTAAATATAACGTATAAATATTTCGAAAAATATAAGAACAAATGCACCTTAATAAAAACCAACTACATTCTGCAAACTACAAAAAATCCTGTTAACTTCTACTTAATCTTCCGTGTTTAAATTTAAAAACTCACTAACCACTTTACAAGAAAATTGGAAACATTCAGAATTTCAATTACCATTCCAGTGGTCCGAGCAGTTAAACTAAATTGAAGTTGGTAATAATTATTTAGATACTTGAGTGAATCAACTAGAATCTCTCTAGCAAGGGAAAGTGAAACCGGAGTTGGATTCTTATTAATTTAAAACTAGCTTTACCGCCTTGTTAAAATAACCCAGAAGGTACCTTAATTGTACCATTCTAGGACATCTTGTCTACCAAAATTTGTTAAATATGTAGTATAAATTTATAAAAAATAGAAAAAATTTGATCACGAGGCGGGACTTGAATACCGTGAAAACATAAATATCTAATTCAAATATGCAGTAGTTTTTCAACTTTTGTTAGAAAGAGTCGAACATCAAACTTATTAATTCGTAACATTTTTTTTTTTGGTCTTGTTTCAGTCATGGAAAGTAATAATTAAAAAAATTGAGGATAATAACAACAGAAGTTTAAACACTAAGCACATTACTAAGTACTTATATATTTTTTTTCCAAATAGCTTTCGTTATTTACAATCATTGAAAACGCCTTCGATTTTGTGATTTGACGAGCCAATTATTTCTTAGCAACACATTTCTATAACATTCCTAAAAAGGAATGTTCAATTTTGTCACCTTTTGTCGAGATTGAAAAATTATTTTACCCAGCAAATTATACTTCTTTTTAATGTACATAATTACACTTTAAAGCACTACATGAAAAACACGCACAGAAATAAAGATTTAAATAATATGAATCCAACCATCCAATGAATGATAAGCTAGATTTTTTTATATTCCAAAAAATAAATTACAAGTAAAAAAGTGTCGCTTGAATTACGAGTACACTGTTTTGATTGTATCGTTGCCGCAAGTTGGCAACAATACAAGCATGAAATGAGAAGTGATAAATCCTTAACACTATATCAAATAAAAAAATCATTTTTTGTTAAACGCGTTTTATTTTTTTTCCACAAGAATAAGCTTGATTTATCGTCTTTCGGAGAGTAATGTTGGCTTCGTTTTCAAAGTCATTCTTATCTGGCCTAAATACAGATCTAGTTGTGACGTTATTCTGAAGTTGGCTCTATACTTTTCGCAGTGTTCAAGGAATATGGGGTACAAATGTTCCAAAACTGCGTGGTCCAAGGTCGGGAATAGATGGTGCAGGGCGTGATGGCCAAATAACGTCAATACCTTGAAGTGGCTGTCGTTTACGTCCTTTCTGTCCATTACTGCTTCTAGTTCATGCATGCCCCAATCCGGTGTGACGTCGCTGAAAGCATTGTTTATTGAAATTAAAGGCATTAGCCATTACCTGAAGATTAAACTAAGAAAAATATGTTTTTCTAACGAAAAAACTACTTCGGAAGATTCTCTATTATGATAGAGAATCTTCCGAAGTAGTTTTTTCGTTACCAAACTGATTGTAATAATTGTTTTAATAAGTAACCTCTTATTTTCTATATCTTATGGTTAATAACATCAATTGATATTATACCTGACTTCATCTCCATCCTTAAATATGTCTGGATGATGGTGAGCAGCATTTGAACCAATTGTAAAGAAGATGTAGCTGGCAGTGCAATTTATCCACAGCCAAGTATATACAGTATGAGAGAATGAAGAACCACTAGTAAAATACATCCACAGGGGTAAGAGAAGTCCAATAACATCATGCCAACGATAATGCTGCTTGAAGAAGTTGGGACGAAGGAAGATAAGAGAAAATCTGTAAATATTAAAAGTAAATTTCACCATACGCATATTATTTAGGCCATTTAAAATTTGATATATTTTATCGTTTTTCGTTAAATGAAATAAAATTTATAGCCAGTGTCACTCGGGATGATGTATGGATTCTAATGATAGCCTATACATCAAAATCCTTTCAGGCGTTCCGAACTTAACGTGAGTTTTTAAAATCTAATATAGGATAATCATGCATAATTGAAATAATTTTAACTTGATGGCTTTCATTTTACATTTACTGGAATGGAATGGAATTAATTTTAGTTTTTTGTTAGTTAATTGGACTGATTGCAACTAATTAAAATAAAAAATAAAAATATCTTTATTTCACAACCTCAATCCATATTATAAATGCGAAAGTAACTCTGTCTGTCTGTCTGTTACTCAATCAGGCCTTAACTACTGAACCAATTTGCATGAAATTTGGTATAGAGATATTTTGATACCCGAGAAAGGATATAGGCAGTAAAAAGTATTTTACTTGGGGAAATAGGATAGGTTTTATCCCGGAAATCCCACGGGAACGGGTACTATGCGGGTTTTTCTTTGACTGCGCGGGAAAAAGCTGCGGGTGGAATGCTAGTTGTATAATATTTATGGGCAGTGAAATAAAGCTTTAATATTGTAAATGGTAGAACACTGTTGGAGTTTTTTGTTGTTGTGAATTATAAAAGAAATAATAATGCTACATTATAAGTAATGTGCAGATTTAAATTAAAGCTTTATTCTCCACGTTTTGTGCGATTAATATCGGACAGAAAAAATAGCAATAAATCTTTTTAACGAAAAACCTAAGAAAATAACACATTTTCATTATAAAACTTACCTTTTCAAAAAGTTAAGAATTAATGAAAGGGGGAAAAGTACTTGTTCAATCAAATATGCATATTTAGCATAGAATGGGCGATTCTTCCTTGGATTCCAGAAAATTATAGGTTCAAAACCACTGATTTCCAAATCCATCAACGTATTTGGATAAAGATGGTGAGAGAGTGAGTGAGATACTCTGAAATCTCTGAAAAAAAGAAGTATTTTAATGCTGTCTGCTTTTTTACTTTAAATCGTACATTGATTTAGATTTATTTTCAAAAACATTAAACGTCTAAACCACGGTAAACGTAAACATTATACAGGGTTAATTTTCAATGACTGGCCAAATTTTCAGAAATGGTTCAGAATCAATAACATTTTAGATCTAATAAAAAAAGGTTTTTTTTTAAATTAGATTTCATTCCTGTCCGCCACTAAAAAGCGAACGTGTGGTCATTACAAAAGCACAATTCAGTTCAACAACCTAGATAGGTAGAAGTTAGCACACACATAAATTTGGCGATGCGCGCACGCACACAAGTGCATTTGGTTCTGGCGGTGTTTACGATTTAGGAAATTTTTTAGACATTATCAAATGAATGCTTTTATTTTTATTTTATTTTATTCGACAATAATGTTTCAAATGTACCTTTGGTTTGATATCTAGATCTTAATTTTAAATTTTGGCTGGTCATTGAAAACTAACCCTGTTTATGTAGTAATTTCAACGAAAAATGATACACCTACCTGTAAGACCATAATCCTATATTGAAATAATACATTCTAAAATTCGTTTTCCTATGGATATAGTTGTGCGCAGCAACCATTGTCCAGGCTAAAGAAAACGAAGCGACTATGTACGCAATCATTCCAATCCAGTAGTTCTCAGTCCAGCTTGCTAGTGTAGAACTTGCAAGGCAAGTGATTAAAAGTGTATCTGTCAATAAATCTGAACGATGGTTTTCTGTTTTCGGGATTGTTTTAATTTTCTCCCATGCCTTTTTCTTCAAGGTCCTGTAGAACCCATCTTCGTGGAACGTGAAGGGTGAATTCCTTGGTGTTTTTGCGTCCCTAACGTAAAACTTTTTGAGCACTGACTCAGCGATTGGATTGATATGATGCGCTTCGAATGCTTCGGTAATGTCCGTGCCCTGAAATTATTAATTAAACTAAGATTGATTGTTTTGCGGTTATTTCAACCTATGTAGGTAATGATGAAATAAATATTAATATACACTTTTATATAAAAAAAAATCATCAATTATAAAATAATAAAAGGTAATCTATACCCAAAAGAAATGCCTCATAAGGACTGTACAGGCGTACGCTGTCTATGAACACAATAATAATAATATAATGATTTCACTCAGCTTCCGTAAACTTGGTAATTGTATTTATTGTTTGTATTATGTATGTAGTTTCATAACAATTCAATCAATGTTTATAAACAAAGTGCAAATAAACTCTTATTACAACCTAATTTTATGCAAAGACCGCTATAATTCAACTTTGTAAACACCTTTAGTTCGTAGGAAGAAGCCTTAACTGCATAGCTACAGCTGTTCTTTGTGAATATGATAAAAGAAAGTGCAATATTTTATATTGAAAACGTATTCTAAGCATACAAATATTCTAAGCAATATTATTTGGTTCTGCGAATATATAATTACTACGTCAATAACTAACCTTGCTCAACTCCAACCATTCTTTTCCACCAGGATGATTGTCCATATACTGGTCTAAATCATACAGCTTATTGTGGACTCTCCAGAGACCCTCAGCTCCATCATCCATAGCTTTTCCGGTCAACCATTGCACTGGATCTCTTAACCCTTCATCTCTTAGTGAAGGATACTTCAATTGCGGAAAGCTAACATGTGTCTTCTTTTCAATAGCTCTTTTGTGAGCTAGCTCTATGTAATCCGCTTCTTTTGGCGCCATCTTTCATTAATTTACAGATCGCGTCTAGAAAGCTTTTATCGCATACTTTAAGCACCTTTTATACGTCCAAATATTCTTATCGAATTAACGTACTCTTCGCTTGGAAGCTTATAAAGAAATGTTCAATTTAACAATATCTGACATAGCACTTATAAGTCATGTTATCATTGTATCTCATAAACAAACATCTTATATTTGACGTTAATTATACCGAAAGTTGTTATGTCGGTTTGTATCTTGTAATATTCATTAGTAAATTGTAATTATTAGTTAATTTTAGGTATATATATTGATGTGAATTATCTTGTTTTTATATGCTTTATAATATTATCTTAGTTTTTATGAATTAATCGCGTTATTGCACTAATGATTTTCCAATGAGTATGATAATAATATACGCATTTAAAACCTAGCTAAAAAAAGGTACTTACTATTATAGACGCCTACCTTTAGATAACTAACTATATACTTCAAATACATAACCTAAAAGCACGTGATATGAAAAATATAATTAAAATATACAAATTTTTATTCAAGTAGTACTTATTTGATAAAAACACGCTTGAATTTTAATAACACGTCTGAATGCGTCTGTTTTATAAAAATGTACATTTAATTATTAACTATGACGGTCATAAATGTTAAATGAAAAGTTTCACGAATTTATTTCAAACTTACTCGTATGAATTAAAAAGCGAATTGTTAATTATTCTAGTAAAAAATGTAACTAAAAGCATAATTAAATAAAATTTTATATACTGTCTAACTAGAACCAGAAATAAAAAAAAAACAACATTTTAATTTATTTTCAATTTATTTTCGTTCTGATAATAGCGTAGGCTGCGTTTTCAAAGTCATTTTTATCTGGCCCAAAAACAGATCAAGTTGTGATGTCAGTCGGAAATTGGCTCTATACTTTTCGCAGTGTTCCAGAAAAATGGGTTATAAATGTTCCAAAACTGCGTGGTCCAGGGTTGGGAACAGATGGTGAAGTGCATGATGGCCGAAGAATGTCAATACTTTAAAATAATTGTCATTTATGTCGTTCCTGTCCATGACAGCTTCCAACTCGTGCATTCCCCAATCCGGTGTTATGTTACTAAGAAAAATATAAGTATTAATTAGGGACCGATATGAAAAAAAAGATATGAAACATTGTATAGATTGATAATAGTTTCGACGTAATGTGTCTTTAGCAATTTACACATATAATAGCCAAGTCAAATTGCACGAACTATCTCCTTAGGAATATATTGTAATGAAATATTTAATATTCGTAAGTATCAATCCCACAATGAAAGTTTCTAACATTACTAATTTAAATTCAATTATTTTAAATGCAAAATTTTAAAACAACTTTCAAAATAAGATGCTCCAATGACGTTCAAAAACAAGCGACTATAAAAAATCTATAAACGATCATCATCATCTCATACATACCTGACTTCATCCCCATCCTTAAATATATCGGGATGATGATGAGCTGCGTTTATACCAATTGTGAAAACTATGTAACTTGCAGTACAATTAATCCAGAGCCAGGTATATATTGAATCATATAAAGAACAACCACTAATCTCATACATGCATAAAGGTAATAGAAGACCTATTAAATCATGCCAACGACAATGTTGGGTAAAATAGTTGGGCCGCGTGAAGATAAGGTATATTCTGAAATATGAAAAAAGTATTATAAACAAAACGTATAGAAAATTGCGTAAATTTGATCAGAAAATTATTCAAATAGATGTCCAGAAAAAATTTTAACACTTTCATAGTCCAATGTATCTAATGAAGGCTTTCGAAAGAAAGATCGATTAAAAATATATCGAAAGGAGATTGACATATTATAAATATTTAATAACTCAGCCCCCGGAATCACAGACACAATAGAAAATCTATTGTGTCGTGGTCCGATCGGGCCGCTCGGGGCTCAATGGGTGTATTTATAATTTAACCTTTTCATAAAGTTAATTATTGTCATAAACGGAAACATTATTTGTTCAATAATAAAAGCATAATCTGCATAGATGGGACGCTCCTTCCTCGGATTCCAAAATATAATAGGTTCGAATCCACTGATTTCCAAGTCCATCAACGTATTTGGATAAAGATGGTGAGATAGAGCATGCGATATTCTGAAGTCTCTGCAAATTAAACAAAAAAAAACAATAAAATATATAAAGCTTATTCAGAATACATAGTAGATTCATACATTTACCCCTATAGACTCGCTAAGCAAATAGACTGTCTAACAAAACTTTATCAAAACATAGTACATCTTTCTCACCTATAAAACCACAAACCTACATTGAAGTAATACATTCTGAAGTTATTTCTTCTGTGGATATAATTATGGGCGGCAATCGTTAACCAAGCCAGCGAGAATGAAGAGAATATATATGCAATCATCGCAAGCCAGTAATTTTCAGTCCAACATGATACTGTCGATCCCGCGAGAGTACAAACCAATAACGCATCTATCAATATATCTGAACGGCTATTTTCTTCTTCAGGGATGGTTTTAAGCACTTCCCATGCTTTTTTCTTTAATGTTCTATAAAATCCGTCATCGTGAAACGTGAAAGGGGAATTTCTTGGAGTTTTTGCGTCTCTTACATAGAACTTTGTAAGCATTTGCTCAGTGTTTGGGTTGAGGTGATGTGCTTCAAATGCTTCTGTTATGTCTGTGCCCTGAAAATTATTTTAACAGTATCTCAATATTATGATTATGTTTTATTTTTACTGCATATTGGACTTATCAAATCATAAGATTAGTATTTAATTAAATTACTCTGGGTATCTCTTCAGGAATTTCGCCTTGAGCGATGTACGCAATAATTATCACTGTTGCCATGAAATTTATTCAGTTTGGATTTAAGTATCCGTTATTATCCGTTTCGTTAATATTATAAATAAGAAGTATCTTATCACTACTTAAAAGGTGTAAGTAATGTATATCCCGACACGTTTCGGTTATTATTATGAAATTGAGAAGAAAATATAATATGTTAAACCACATTTACTTTTTAAACTCTGCTATAATATAAATAAAAGTAAAAAAATGTTGGCCTTTAAAATTTATAACTAACATAATATAACACCAAAATATTCTCATACTTATAAATCTTTTGTAAGCATCATTAACATTGTATGCTAACCTTACTCAGCTCCAACCATTCCGCTCCACCAGGGTGCCTATTAACAAACTGTTTCAAATCATAAAGCTTATCATGTACTCTCCAAAGGCCCTCAGCCCCGTCGTCCAGGGCCTTTCCTGTAAGCCATTGCAATGGATCCTTCAGACCCTCATCTCTTAGTGACGGATACTTCAATTGGGGGAAGCTAACGTGAGTTTTCTTTTCAAGAGCCCTCTTATGAGCTATCTCTAGGTAATCAGCTTCTTTTGGCGCCATTTTCACCTTATTTATTATTCACATCACAGATTGTTTCAATTAGTGTAATATTAAAATTATCTTGTCCTAATCGTCTTTTATACTTGAAATATTGTTATCGTCCTCGCTCAACGTATCTGGTAAGATTAATAATCAATTATTTTAATTAATTTCTTTTTCAGTGCAGAACACATTTATTAAATAGGTAGGTCTGAAAATTTATTGAACCCAGGTCATATGAAGGTCAGTATGAAGGTTCATCGATGATGTCTAAGGGTCGTTAGTTTATAAATTCAGACGAATAATAGCGTTGAATTCACCTGACCAAGTAAAGTTTCTAAGCAGTTGGTAATAGTTAGGAGATTTACAATTTTAATATTTTTTTCCCTGAGTAGAAAGGAATAAAACTGTGATCAAGGTAGGAAGGAACTTATATGTTAATGAAATTAAAATCTTTATTTCAGCAAAAACTCAATTTCATTCGAATTTAACATATCACTAATACCTACACATATTATTTTTTGATACACATTTAAAACGTCTAAATAATAACTAAAAGTGACAGACATAAATTCAACGGCTAATCGTACGTTTATACGTTGGTCCAGCCTCGACAAGCTTCCTCAAGCGCCAGCATGTAACAGGATTTGGCTGGCGTGAGTTGGCGGACACATGGAACCGATCCGACCAAGTTTTTGGACACAGAAAGAAGCTCTCAATGCCCAATAGACATAACCAAGCAATTAATTAATCATAAATGTAATTATGTTTGTAATATGGGAAAATTAAAATTGTGACATGTAATTTCTTAATGTTGTTTGTAATTTCACATTTAGTATCCTACTTATTATTTATGTATAAATTTTAATTAATATTAAATACTAATTGTTATTTGAACAGCGGTGCTCATCAATTTTTCATAAACAATATAATTCGGGAATCATTATGTCAATTGGAAAAAAACAGTAACTAATAGATTTAATATAAATTTATAAAGAATATAAAAAATTCGATCACGAGGCGGGACTCGAACCCGCATCCTTCGCGCCATTCCGGGGCGGAGTCCCGCCTCGTGATCGAATTTTTTCTATTCTTTATAAATTTATATTTATAAAGCATTTGAATGCCATAAAAACCAAAAAATATTAATTCAAGTAATAGGTTTAAGTTTATCGCAAACAGATTATACAGATGCGACGGAAGACTTTGTGTCTGTGTTTTATAATAGATACAAATTCAAACACTTGGTGTCTACATATTTTAGGTACCTACCTAATTCACCGTTAAATCGTAAACACGGTATCCGGCACCACATACGTAAAATAATGATAATTCAGTAATCGGACAACTTATAAAGTTATCATGTTAATAATATCACGATAAGCGATTTTCTATATCACATTTAATTTCATATCTATTATTACATGAATATTATTTATTTTTAAAGTTTAGTCTATCATTGATAAAAAAATAAAAATAAAGATTGTTTATTATGAATATACCAAACTCGAAGATATAAATAAACAGACTTAAATTTTACGAGGATGATTAAATTTTTAATTGTCTTGATAAATAAAATAATTATTAATTCATAGATTGCTATAATTCATTGCTGTACAAAATGTATGGCAGATTTTTACTCCTTTATATAATATTTTTATATAAATTTCTGTTGTGTTCAATTGCGGATTGCGGTTTAATATTTTATTTGTGTGTAAATTTGTAATTGATACTGAGGCAATCTTTAAATATGGAATGTAAATAATAAATATGTATGTTAATGTACATTAAAAACATATTTTAATATATTTAATAATCTCGTATCAATAGTATCTATAATATACTAGGGTAATATTTTATAGAGACGCCTGCAAATAGGTGGAAATCGCTTACCATCAAACAACCCACCTTTTCTATCGCTCGCTTATAAAAATACTAATTAAAAATCTACATAAAGAATGCCATTACCATTATTTTGGGCTCACGATCTTACCGTTATATGAATTGGTTTTAACAAGGTATAACACACAAATACCGGATATAGTGTATGTTTTATGACTCAGAATTACCGAAGTTTCAGGAATGCTTTGATCATAACAATGTAACCACTATGTGTAGCTACACACGCATAAAGGTTAAACCACATCAAAACTATTTTTTATAACTGTGTTGTGTTTATGTGAAATATAAGCTACATTCAATTTGATAACTATGTCTATCATATTATTTCTATATAGGTTTTGTTTTCATGTAAATATTACTTACTAGCTTCCGCCCGCGACTCTGTCCGCGCGTTTGTCGGTCTTCGCGTGGATGGTTTATTTCTCCACTTTGAGTTACTCTGACAATGACATCTCATAAAAAAAAAATTAATACATATTTCGGTTAAGAATCGATCCAGTAACACCTACTGCTATTTATTTTTCCAATATTTTCAATGTACAGAATTGACCCTTCTACCAATTTATTATATTATGTAATAGATAATATTAGATCAACTGTAAAATATGGAAAATCATAGTATCTACAATTCTGTATTTCTCAGGGTTCCTCCATTTATTATTTAAATGACGTGTGACTTAAACTTCAAGCAAACTGAACGTTGGTTTTATTGAATTACACTCCAAATTTGTCACATTCATGCTGTGCCTTTCAAAGCTTGAGAAAGATGTTAATTTCATATCAACTTGTAAGACGCCTTTCAACTGAGTTATACCATACTGACAAGTTTAACTAATAATGAAAACAAAACAACACTATTCAGTATTCCCGGTTTATTTATATTGATTTGTTTGTGAATATATTCATCTGGAATTCCAAATGAATAGCACGAATCAATTAAAACTTTTTCCGGTACACACAGTATATTTTGTACTATTATTAAATGTAGTACGCTGTGATCATATAGATGAAACAAATACAATATACATTTATTCTTTCTATTTAAATTAAATTTCTAAGGTATCAAATAATCCGACGTTCTTTGACTATTTGAAGAAAAACGTTGACTCTTTTCTTGTCGCTCTACCGGTGAAGATGAGCCAGAAAATAGTGTAATTATTAATTATATTTAAGGACAATTATTGACTACACAAGACACAATAATAAGTTATATTTATATTCAAGCTCAATGTAAATAAATAATAAATTATATTTATATCACATTTTCTGTTTCTTTGCACACCCCTATATATACCTACTTTATAAGTATGTACTTTAACATAAACCATCACAAAAATATCAAAGTGAAATAGGAAAGTTGAAAAAAAGCAGCATTTTACGTTGTCATAGAGCACTTGCACAGAATGTATTAAGATAAAATTTCGTTGAATTAAACATATTTTAATTAATTGAAAATCAGTCATTTAAAGTGAGATGAATCTGCAAAAATCAGCTTGCGTAAAATATCAAGACCAAAGCCAGCATATCCAGTTTTTATCAAAGTTCAAAAAAGGTCAAGTGCTACCAAGATATGTTACGCACAAACAACAAATATACCAATCGTAATAATCCATTATATAAGTCAATTTCCAATTGTTATATACAACATCCTATTCTAGTACTTGTACTAAATATTTTTAACGAATAAAAAGAGTTTGGTTAGAAAAATAAATTTTGAGTCGGGTACAATACCTCAAATCTCCAGTTTACTAGAAGAAAAATTGGCCGGATTACTGACAGAAATAGAAAAGTAAATGATGCTAAAAAAGTATGAGTCTAATACCTATAGTCTAATATAACAAAGTACGTAAATTTTACTGAGAATCTTATGAAACATTTGAACCTTACTATATTAAGAAGGCGCTAGCCATTTAATCGCTAACAAAACTTAAAGCTTAATTTGAAAAAACGTTTCTTTCTTTTGTATTGTTTTTATTATTACTCCATTTGGAAAGGATGATTAAATTGAACAATATAATCGCTGTAAACATATTTCCCTTACAATTTGTTATACATTATAATTATTCTGGGAAAAAGAGAAAGGGTTATTGTTTACCACTATATAATAATAATTATCATTATTATTCAAAATATAGTAATCCCTTTAAGTCATTTCATTCCTGAACTATTTATCAAAGGTCAATCATGTCAAATATCAGGCACGCATCACGTGATATTTCCAACTACATTTCCCCGATATTGTGTATTTCATTTCTTGCTTAGGTTGACTCGATTAAATATAGTTTTCCCTTAGACAAACAAATTCATTACTTGTAACTTTAATTAATAATATTTAACTCAAATTTATATTTAAAATAAACAGATAACAATAATTTGCTCTGCAAAATTCCTAGCTTATTGGCTGTGTGTGTGTTTTTTTTTTTGTTTTTTTTTTTCATGGCGCCAAAACAGGACGAATGGTTAACGGTAGCTAATGAGCGTGCTTTACAGAAAAAAACTCACGTTAGTTTTCCGCAGCTTAAGTACCCCTCTTTAAGAGACGTGGGTTTCAAGGATCCAGTACAATGGCTCACTGGCAAAGCCTTAGACGACGGCGCAGAAGGATTATGGCGAATCCACGACAAACTTTACGACTTTTCAAGTTTCATGAAGAATCATCCCGGAGGTGAAGAGTGGCTCGAACTTACAAAGGTATACCTTTTGCGTGTTTCGTATAAACTTCACGTTCATTTCCGGACTAATTTCAAACTCTTCCACTGAAATATATATTATTTTAATTCAGGGAACGGATATAACTGAAGCTTTTGAATCGCATCATTTGAATCCGTCAACGGAAAGACTCCTCGCTAAATTCTATATACGAGACGCCCAAATGCCGAGAAATTCTCCATTCACGTTCAAAAAAGATGGTTTTTACAGAACGTTGAAAAGGGCCGTTTATAAGGAATTAAAAAGAATGCCAGTGGAGGCTTACAAGACGGCGGATAGGATTACGGATGGATTGTTCATAAGTTTGTTGTGCAGTTCGAGTGTAGCAAGTTCTGCAATAAACTATTGGTTAGCGTTGTTTTGGAGCCTCGTCGCCGCTCTCAGTTTAACTTTGTTAACTGTTACATGTCATAACTTTATCCATCGAAGGACAAATTGGAGGATGTACTTGTTCAACCTGAGTATGTGGTCGTATCGGTAAGTTCTCAACTAAGACGCAACTAATGTATTAATTTCTACTAGGTATTTGAAATCACATTTCGAATTTAATTGCATATGCTTTGTTATGAGAGGCAATATAAATTGACAACGAATTCATAAATAGCAAAAATAACTCACGTTTTATAAATTTTTAAAGCATTTAAATGCTTCAAAACTAAAAACATGAAACTGATTAGAATAATGATGATAGAAAAATGATTAGAATATTAGGTAGCAGCTGTTACAAATAGGTACTATAACGTATAACTAAAAAGTAATACTATAGTAGAGCCATTTTAATAGGCAACATTTGACAGTTCAACAAAATTCAACAACGTAACCTAGTAACGACGACATAGAATAACATGATATTTCGTTTTGTTAGAACTGCACATTTGCTTAACTTTTTTCAATTACGATTACATATTTATAATAATAATGACCGATACAAGTAATTTTAAGATTTCATTTTACTGATAAACCATCCTAAACATAATAAACAATTTCTGAATTGAAGAACTGACGTCGCTACAATTTTGTGTCAATAAACCTTTTTTCATTTTAAATACTAGAGACGTTACTCTAAAAATCGAAATCTGACATCTAGAATCGAATGCATTGATTACTTGTGAATAAAAATCATCATAAATTAATAAATTCGATTGATAAATGTTTCAAATCCGTATCGATTAATACACTTTAATCGATGTTTTTAAGCAGGTTACCTCTCTTCGAAGATAAAATTGATAGACGTCAAATGTTGCCTATTAAATTGGCTCGACTAGTAAAGTCTGTTAAAACCAAACCAATCGACTAACATAAACTGGCTATCATAACTACAGCACATTTAATTAAATGTCCGTTTCCCCCATCAGAAGGCACTTCTTCATTTGTATATTTCGTTTTATCTTTCAGGGACTTTCGCGTATCCCACGTGCTCTCACACCATCTATACACAAACACGTTAATGGATGCAGAACTAAGCACCCTTGAGCCAGTCTTAATCTACAACCCAAGAGCGGATAAACCACTGCACGCCAGGATGGGATTTATTACGCAATACGCTTTTTTCCCATTTCTGTTTATGATCAGCTTTATTAAAAGGTAATCGTATCATATGGGAGTATTTTGAAATTTCCTAGTTTGAATATATATTATGTATTTCTGGAGTCCTATCAAGTTCTGGTACCTATCGACATTTGCAAGAAATAAAATACTAATAGGTAAATTCGATTACAGTTCTTTATTACCTATTTTTTAACAAGGGTTGGCTAGATAAGTGCTGTATAATTAAAAATATCAAATATTATGACTATGACATAATGTTTGAAAACATTAATGCCGACAATCAATGTTAAAAAATGAACAATCATGGTGATGAGTTGAATATATATGTCATAGGTTTTTATAACAAACAGATTATAAAATCATAAAATTTGTAATTTGATTATTGCTATGGCTATTATAGTGTTATTGTTAATTTGTCATTAAAAGTTTATAAATAACATCCAACCTTTTTTTCATATTCAGGAATTCAAAATTAATAATGTAATAAGTAGTGTTTTTGCTAATATAATAAAGGATTTCAAAATATACGTATCAATATAAAAAGAACACCATAAACGAAATGAACGCCACTAATTCAGTTTCTGTTAGCAGATGTAGGGCCAGATGGGCCAACCCCAAGACCCTATTATCCCTCTTAGTGAACTACATCGTCCTGCACCCTTAAACGATTTTAAATAATATATCCCTAATATTAATCATACATACTTTTAACGTTATTGATTAATTTCCTAAAATTTCAAATGTATTTAATATAAAGTTTTATAACATTCAAATCCATATTTTAATATTATGAATGCGAAAGTAACTCTGTCTGTCTGTCTGTTACTCAATCACGTCTAAACTACTGAACCAATTTTCATGAAATTTAGTATGGAGATATTTTGATACCCGAGAAAGGACATAGGCTACCTTTTATTGCGAAATATTCACCACGGGCGAAGCCGGGGCGGACCACTAGTACTCTATAAATGAGAATTTTTTAAGAAAAAATTCGATCACGAGGCGATATTCGAACCCGCATCTGTGGTCTTACCGGGACACCGCCTATCCTCTCAGCCACCCGCAATCGAATCACTGAATTTATTCTATTCATTAAAATTATCTCATTCAAAATGTATTTTAAACATCATCCATATAATTTTCAGATTTTTGAGCGCGTTCCTTCGTCGAGGATTCTTCAAAGCGCATTATCGTTGGCATGACGCCATAGGCTTTACCCTGCCTTTTATCATGTGGCTTACAAGTGGTGCTTCCTGCTTCCATGTGTTGTGTACGTGGATCTGGATCAATTGTACCGGGAGCCTTTTGTTTTTCCTTATCGCTGTTAATGCTGCACATCACCACCCTGATGCTATTAAGGACGGTGATCAACCAAGGTAATGTTGTAATGATAAATGTAATACTCTTAATTCAATGCCCATATGATAATGTCCACTTAAGTTTTTATTTATTTTTTATTAAAGCTCTACATTATATTATGCTAGGACAAGTAACTACATTGAATCCAATAGAACATAGATACTCAAATAAATCAATTGGAAAATAATTTAAATTTATTGGTATATGATAATTTCTACTTGATTTTGTATTTATTTATTATTAAAGCTCTACAATCTACATCTATATATATAAAACTCAAAGGTGACTGATATAGAGATCTATCAACGCACAGCCCAAACCACTGGACGTATCGGGCTTAAATTTGGCATGCAGGTAGATGTCATAACGTAGGCGTCCCCTAAGAAAGGATTTCCCGAAATTCTTGTGGGAACGGGGAAAAACGGATGCACGTACAAAGTCGTGGGCGGAAGCTAGTTAGGTATATTATGCGTGGTTATTCAATTTAATGGTAGGTATGTCGTACCGGTACAATTAAATTATTTGAATAGTTTATTTTTCTCTCACAATAGCATTATACTAATGCTCCTATCGGCTACCTATTGTACTGTAAACAATCAGTTCCTAATAAAAACTAATTTATTAAGTACTTGATTAAATTCTTGTCAAACTTCACTTATATGATTCATACGTTTATGAATTGTACCAATCTACGTGAATTTTTTGTGTAGCCATAGAAAACCCATTGAAACGCAAGCTAACGTATTCAAAGAGTTTTCATAATATAGAACCCATTAAGACCGAGCATGGTAAAGTGAAGAATAAGATGAAATGCAAGAAAATGTTTTTATGAATATTCAAAAAATGCTTTTTCATAATATAGGTACATATTTTTTTGATGAAATTTCAGCTCTAAGTATCTAGTATCTTGCCCCGTTGAATGACATTACATTTGTATATCGTGAACTAAAATACTTCATTACAATTGCATTAATAATTCTATTAATTATTTAAAAGTTTATAGTTAAACGTAACATAAGCTAGCTACTAACTAATTAATTCTTATGAGCACAATATGTAAGTTACGTCATAATTTCATGAAGGTACTGTACATACTATAAGTATATAATAAGATACATGACGTAATGTGTATGTTGTAGATAAGTTGAACTTTTAACAGCTTTTTGTGTATACGCTATATCTCACTCTAGAGGGAAAAATGCGCTATTTTACACCATAATATATTGATTACAGTAACGAAACACCGGATTGGGGAGAGCACCAAGTCGAAGCCCTCCTCGACCGCAAGGATATAAACAGCAATACATTCGCTGTAATTACTCTCTTCGGTGACCATGCCCTACATCACATGTTCCCGACACTCGATCACGGTGACTTAAAATATCTACATCCAATATTTTTGGAGCTCTGCGAAAAATATCAAGCCAATTACAGAGTTTCTACACAATTCCAGTTAGTCGTTGGACAGATTAAGGAAACTTTTCGTACGACATTTAAAACACGTGACGAAAGAAGAGCACGATAATTTCATTTAGAACATAATATGTACCTATACCATTGCAATAAATAGTTCAAGTTTTATTGTGTTTGTAACGTTTGAATTAATAACGTTCAAACTTTTATTTCCTATCCCATACTCCCAGCCCAACATTAAAAGTTGTTTGAAGTTACCTATACTGTTAAGTTGTAAATGCTCATGAACAATTTATAAATTGTGACGACGCACGTTTTATGCCTCCTCTTCTGTCATGAAAAAACAACAATTCAAATAGATCGTCCTAATGATAAAATTAACGTCTATTGCAATTTTCTTTAAAAGCTAGACCATAGTTTAACTCATCGAAAAATTATTCAATGACCAATGTATTTCTCATTTCAATATATTGTAGTTAGGTTTTATAAAATATTCGTTTAATTATTTAGTACGTCAGACCACAAAACATTTACTCCTGCCGAAATTAACAAAATTAATTTACTACATCAGTGTCAAAACACAGACTCATTTACTCTATACTTTAGCGCATTAATAACGTGCATAATATTTCTCAATTAATATATTCCATATACCGTGTAAACTCCTTTGTTATGGAGGAGTTCAATTATCTTCAGATCATAGCAATTTGTTTTCCGTAAATTGCCTATTCATCCTCACATGAGTTGAACATAAAGCGTGAAATATCGCACGGACTCTTTAGATAAATATCTCAAACCATTAGCGGTTATATTAAACGGTGACGGTTTTTACCAATTTTTTTCATAACATTGATTTCGCGATTCCATTACTTGAGTGAAAATAATGGCATGGAAAAATGGATATGATTTTTATAGTGTATATCCACACCAATAGCTTTCACATGAATTCTGTGTAGAAGGGTATTTATAATGTATTTATAAGTAGTCGGTAAGAATCCGACATAACCCACGGCTCCTTCCCCGGGGGCCGTAGGTATCTTTGGAAGATTTCCCCACTATAAAAAAAGGGTATTTATAATATGATTTTAAAAGTTTCATCATCTTATCGTATATTTTAAAAAATCTAACAAGAGATTGATATGAATCAATAAGTACCTACTTAATGAGTGTTTGGGTACATATTTTCTGTGTGAAATTAATATAAAAGATCGAGGTTTTAATATCCCTTAAATTAAAACATCGTTTATTTATATTAAATAAGGCTATTAAACAACACTTACCGGTATTTTACTCTGCACTTAATATGAAAAGCAGTTCTTTGTGCCTTTGTATGCGGAATTTCCTTTGCACACTCCATTCTTTTAATTTCTAACGAAATATATTATATTAAAAGAGATGAATTATGCTAACAATTTGGTTTGTTATCACATAAGATAAATAATGAATGTATGAGTTTTTTAAATTAAGATGATTTTTTGTAATTTAATAAGGATCAGGATTTTAAAAAGTCTTCTTAATTGAATTTCATATGCTTTTCTCACCTTTTGTTCTTTGACGTTTAAATTATCTTATAAATATATTACAGCTTTCAATTATAATTATATGCTTTGAACAATTGATTTTGTTACTTTAAGAGATAAGAAGAACAATATTATGTTTCAGATAAACTTACACTTTGTGTGTGTATGCATATATTTTATATTAGTAAACTGTCAAATCACTCATTTAGTAGACTAACATTTTAAAATTGGTATGACTAAATATTTTATACACCAGTTATATATCTCTTAATAACTTTACGTGAAAGTAATTTTAAGTCTCCCGCTGATTAGACCCTAAATCTAACCAAAGGTTGTTCTAGCCTTTAGGCTAAGCGCGCACCACGATTTTAATTTTTGCGACACGATTTCAAAATCGCGCTGTAGAAAATCGCAGAGAGTACGGTGCGCGCACAACGATAATTTAATAGTGATTCTTACTCACTTTCATCATGGATTTCGTACAAGTTGCTTGTCTTTATTTACTACTTTAGAGGATAGTAAAAAAAAAAAGAAAATTCGTCAATATTGAACTCATCCTTTTACAGCAGATAGAAATGTCAAAGGTTTCTTTTATCCATACTAATATTAGGTTTAAATGCGAAAGTAACTCTGTCTGTCTGTAAATATGGTATAGAGATATTTTGATACCCGAGAAAGGCCATAGGATCGGTTTTATCCCGGAAATCCCACGGGAACGGCAACTATGCGGGTTTTTCTTTGACTGCGCGGGTGATGCCGCGGGTGGAAAGCTAGTCAGAAATACAATGAACTTCGGATGTATCCCAAAAAATTTTTTGGCTATTATAGAATGAAAATTCCGCCAAAAGGCCGCCCTTTGTGCTTTTTTTATTTTTTTTATTATTGTAACCTTTATGTAGGTATATTTTGTTTCTTGTACAATAAAGTGTTAAATAAATAAATAAATTCAAACCTTTGACAGATTACTGAATTTATGTTTACCAAACAGTACCTACCTATACCACTACAATGTTTACTGTTGGACAGACGCAACACAAGTGAAGTGCCGGCCGGGCCCGATTGTGTGATTTTATTATCGCAGTGCGCGCGGAAACATAGAATTTCATATTCTGCATTTCATTTTGGCGACAATCGCGTCGCGAGCAGTCGCAGCAAAATGTGACAAATCACAATTTTAAAATCGCTGTGATTATTTAATCGCATGTGCGCGCATTGTCATAGTAACTCATACGTTGTATTTCTGCGATAAAATAATCACGCTGCATAAAGTCGTGGTGCGCGCTTAGCCTTATATATTATGAAACATTTCACGTGTTCATGATTTGACACAAATTGAACACACACAAATAAATCTAGAATAGAATAAAAATAACAACCGTTAAAATAGCTAAAATATTTTTCAATAGACTTATGGAAGAGCTTATCTCTCTATATTATCTTATCTCTATCTTCTTGTTAAATTTTACAAACGATGGATTGGATAAATAGAGATGGTGATATAAATTTTCTTTTGGTGATAGAAAATTTGGCATAAAAAGAATATTCTATATACCTTGATATAAAATTAGGTAATTTATAAGTAGCATTTAACTCTAATATCTCTATAAAATACATGAAATACACAAATTGGTTATCACTATTACAGATTTAAAGATTTTGACATTAATTGAACGTAACTTCATATTGCACCCTTGTAGTAGATAACAGAATTCACATGTAGGAAGTATTGTGGGCGTAGAACTTAAATAGAATACGTACACTTGAAATAGACGTCCTGGATGATATTTGAGGAATAAAAATAACAAAGAAATACCTATGACCTATCTCACTCTCAATGAAGCTTTCTACTGTTGATGAAAAATTTTCAACAAAACATAAAATTCTTAAGTATTTAACTGTCATTTATTAAAATTTGGACCCGTGAAAATCTCAAATCAGTAATTTTGACGCTTCGTTACATCATAGGTTTTAACTAGCTTAACTACTTGTGTCCTTCTACTTACATAGTCCCAAGGATCGTCAAGATAGAACAGGTTACGCCTTTCCTACGTTACCTATCTTGGGAAAATGTAAATTTATACCACGAAATGTCTTCGTATATATAAATTGAATGTGTATTTTATATAGATACTTGTCTAATGTTATAGGGATCTGCAGAATTGGCGGTATGATGGACGGATGATTTTATGTTTACAAAAAGTTTTGGATAGGTTGTTAATAGGAATATAAATAATGATTACATTTTGTCGACGTTTCCCTCCCCTTTGCTAAAGAAATTAAAAAGTAATAATATTGTTAAGAAAATATTTTCAACATAGGACGTTCGCCTGAGGCTACTTTTGGCGATTCTGACACGGTACAAAAACAAAATAAATGCAAATAACGGAAAACAATAGGGACACAGGCGGAGCCGCAGGCTAACCGTCGTCATTAAATATAATTGTATACATGTGAAAATTTGAGCCAAGGTCATTTATTTTTTACAAAATATGTACTTATGAATAATTTTGTGTCATATATTTTGTTCTTTACGTATAAGAATAGGTTTTAACTATTTGTACCTAAGTCCTCCTCCTATTTTGTGCACTCCTAAGTAACCTTTAAACAACATTTTCTGGGTCAGAAAAAAAAATGATTGTTGATCAATTATAATTATTCTGCTATGACGCTTGTCTATTCTAACACTAAATTGCATATTTTAATTCTGTATCTACTCTATTAGTGCAACCAACGATTGAGCGCGATATGAGTTCAGTGTATGCAGATGGGCTACATGCTCATAGGAGTATAGGGGTGTACAGCTATAGAGCTGTGAACCGTGTGTGAACGGTCCTCTTTGGAATCGATGCAGATTTGATATTTCGCATTTCAAATGCAACTGTAAACTAAAACTAAAAGTAGCGTAACACAGGGAAGGATACGTGTGATTGAATACAGCTATAAAGTCTATTTCTATTGATCTACATATTGTCTTCGTAGCTTATTGTAAACTCTTGTTTCCCTTGCACTCATGTGAATTATAAGATTCATCTCTTATTAAATAGTTTTTCATCTTTACATATTATTATATATAATGTTTCTTAACTTTACGTAACTTTTTTGACTGAAGGTTTTGTGTAATAAATTTTCTGTGTTCAAATAAAATATTAAGCATCATATTAGATTAATTCTTGAAGAAATATTCGAAACTAGTGATACGATTTTGAAAATACTTGCGCTAATTAATATCGAATGAAGTCACGACCAGTTAGTGATGTAATCTTCTTATTGGCTTTTCCTACGAATTCGCGTCTACAATTAAAGGGCATTGAGCATTTAATGGTACCTTTAACGAAACTGCCTCGATAAAGTACATTTTCTGAGAAACTCTCAGTTCGAAATTACCTACTGGGTTCGAAGATTGAAAGATTTCTGAATCAAAGGCATGAATTTCTTGGTTTATTTATTAAGTAGTTATATGGCATATAAGTTATAGGCAAGAAGCTAATATTAGTTATAGGTATGTAGTATTGATGGTAATACACTTTAAACAGTATTCATTTATTTATATACTAAAATATCTAGCTGAATATTGCAACATGAATTTTATGATTACACACTGAAACTTGAAGAACCATAATAATAACTCAACTACACACTGCTACTGAAACCATTTTTAATAAAATACAATCTGTCATCATCAGTATTTTATATATCTACAAAAAGATTAACTTCTTTTGTATTAGATTATAATTTTTTGGCCAATTTCACAATGATACATGTTATACATTTTAGTTCTAAGCAACGTCAATTCTATCACTATGTTTTCTCTCGTTTATTTGAGCTACAATGAAATAATGTGTAAAGCTGTTCCACCGTTGTTATCCCGAGGCACTTAGCCACAGCTGCAGTACAATTTTAATGCAATAAAGATATTTCATTTGAACCCCAATATAGATAGATCTCATCGCAGATGTAAAGTACAGAACCGCTGAACTTCACTTAATTAAACTCTACTAGAACTTTCCACAGCTTTAGTCAAAGAATGCCAACTTGTTTACTTAGGTCGTTTTAAATGCATACTAATTGTGTTTCCCAAGGAATAGATGTTTGTATATTTATGCTAACCCCTAGGTATATAAGAGTATTAGACTAGGGTCTAGTCTGGAAAGTTGGAACTAACTATAGATTAACCTTACCGAAAATTACTGAACTTTAATTCGAAACATTTTCAATTCAATTAAATATTGAAACTCTGATTAGTTTCTATTCTATTATTTTAGACCATATATTTGTATATAGTAACGATTTAAATTGAAAAAAAATAATCTAATTAGTAACTCTGCTCTAGCAGCTATCAGTAAGTACCTAATACTTCTACTCATTTTACCAGTACTATTTATCGGACAGTAATTAACAACTTATATTTGGTGTACCTATTGGATTTTTGTTTAATCGTTTACGAACTTGATGATAAATCACAATTTAACAAACCTCTTACCAACACCTAAAAACGGTTATTTCATACTATCTACATGTGTTAGTAGTTCCACAGAGGTTTTATAATATATCCGTATTCCAGGGTGAAACGAATAAATCGGCATGGAGTGTATACTCGAGTAGCATAATCCAGTTACGTTTCGTACGTTTCAGCACTCGTGAATCTCAATTCTTATTCGCTTTATTATTCTTGCTACATCTGTCATTGCTGCAAAGGTACACACTAGATGGAAAAACACTCGTGATTTACGTTTATAAAAAATAAAAATTTAATATTATGTATTGATATGAAATTTGAACGATTTATTAGTATACAGACACATATTCGGCATATTTAATCACTATTATCGGATGCATTGAAGTGAACTGTAACGGAAAAATGTAGTTATCTCTTCTTAGTTTGTAGCGTGATTTCCTTGCAGACTTGTTGATATGTAAAGCGTTTAAACCAGTTGAAAAATTCAATACAACTCAATATAAATAAATCGTGCGTCGTACGTGTTCAATTACAATACAAGAACCAATGTACATTCAGCTTTTGTACACACGTGTCGGAGTGTAAGCTCGCCTGCTTCTGTGATCTTGTAAGATCGTAGTCTTACTATGGTGTATATTGCTAAGTTTTCTTTGAGATTGTTGTTCTATGGAGTTTCCACTTTCTAGTTTGTTCGTGTGTATGTTTTAAAACAGGCGATTTGAACTCCAATATTACGCCTACAGTCTACACTCTACATAATGTACCTACCTATTTTTAAATTGAATAATTTGGACTCATTGAAATCTTTTGAATTGAATAAATACTGTTTCTAAAGAATAACTATTAACAAAAATAAAGATACTTTAAATTCGTTTCATTGATGTACCTACTACGTTTAAAAAATAATTACTAAGAACCTGAAAATTAAGGTACGAGAGAAAGACAAATTTTTAAAATGTACAAAAATAATGTTTAATTCTTGACATTTTTCGAGACCGTGAAAAGTTCAGCGTTTTAGAAATTTCATGAATTATTTCACGAAGTCGCGGGCCCGGAATTTTACGACACTCCGTCTTTACTAAAAGGCTTTTTCCCTTTAGAAGCGAGACAGTTATTATTTACGTGAACTGCTGTACTGAATACATAGACCAAAACATGTTTTTAGTTCATATTTTATTAAAAATTCAATCTAATTATAGAAAAGTGCCTTTTAAAAATATAAGGCAGCTAACATAATAATTGGAATAAAATACAAAACATGAATGCAATTCCATGAACATTTTGTTCACAAGAATTTACTTAACATTTCATCTTCTTAAGGTTCTATAATGTACCTAGAAAACTTGATATCTCAGAAGTAAGTACAACAAATTTTCGCTTGAAAAGCGCAGCTAACGGTTTAATTTAGCTTCTAAAACAATTAGCTTATCAAACTTGCATCAAGGGTAAAATACGAGTAATATATACGCTCGGCAGACGTAAGCGGAGTGCCGGAGTAAATTCCGGCTTATTTATTGTATGCAATAATCCGAAGCATATAACTTATGTGCCGACATGTGTATTATCCGACAACATTGGGCTTAGAATTCCTTTTCAATTAATTTTCATACAAAACGCTTTACGAGTTGAGAAATGAATTTATTGTTATACACTGTTTAGGTAAAGTTAGTACTTTCTTATAACCAAGAGAATGTCATCGGACAACTGAACCATAACAATCATTAGTATGTGATGTAATTGCTAAGTAAATTTAGAAAATTATTCAAAGCATAAGACAAGAATCCGTAAAGAAAATAATTAGGTGGTACTGCATTCAACTGCAACGGTACGTATTCCAACTGATCTACTATTGCAGGCTACTGTCATCGTAAATTCATTTTGTAAATTGTAGTTATGAAAGCATATGCATTTCAACTAAACGGAAACGAATTATCACTATTGAAACCCAAAAGAAATTCCAATTCGAACAAACACAATTGATTTATCATTTAATTTATTAAGATCATTATCAAAGCTGATGCGAAAATTGAATGTACCTTATCACGTGATCTCCGCTAATGTCGTAATGCTCAATTTCCGTTTTTCGCACAAGCGCCGTGGTATGTTATAATTCTAAACAATTTGCCTACGCGAGAGTTCGGGAATTGCTCTCGTTCAAAGTAAGTACCCGACCGAACTTATCTCGGCATCACAGCAATTTCACCTCTCACGAAAATTGACTATTTACCTTCACATACGTTCCTAAAGACGAAATGTTCTTATAAACATTTATCTTCGGCACGCTTCACCCTTTATAATTAAAATTTTATTTCTACGTTTAGCCCTTTTCGACGTTAATTTTCGATTTAATCTCTTCATACACATCAAAGCCGGTTGTTGATTGAAAAATCTACTGCGTAAGTAAATATTACGATTTATTATTTCATTTGTGATTGACTTTGTAACTGTATTTAACAGATACTTTACTTGGAATTGATGCCCTTTATATAAAGACTGTGTGTTGGATTTATATGAAGGTTTTTCATTTCTTTTTTTAGGAAATATTAATTGGTGCTATATCTAATATATACTATAAGTACAAATTTACATGTAGATACATTAACCAAATAATCGATACAAAATACGCGAATTTGATAGGTATGTTATTCATAAATCTAAATACGTAATTTAAAAACACATGAGTACGTTTGTAATAAAGGCCATCAAACACACATGTACCCCGAAACATAACATTTGGATAATAATGTGCTGCTGGCAAAATTTAAAATATACAATTTTTGTATTTTTAATCTTGTTACAGCGTTTATGGCGAAAAATAAATATTGCATGATAAGTGCGCATTTTCGAAATTTCAAAAATTAGACTCGTGAATTCGCATCTATATGAACTTACATTTACACTAAAACATTTAGTTTTCAACGTAAAATACCACTGCTTTAGAGGAATTTTCAAATAATAATAAATCACTTATTTCATGTAATAAGACATCATACATACAATTAAAAACAAAGAAAGACGACTCTACAGATGCTTAAAATCTACAGATAAATAAATTCTCCTTCCTTCAAATCATTTCAATATCATTCAACTTTCTCACAAACATAAACACAACCTATACGTGTATGCCATAACAAAATGTACAATCTCACAGATTCGGTCCCGAAACCTGCTCACTCAGCTTGCAGAACATGATAACACACTGTTAATATGCTTTCAATTAACGCCAATCTTCTGCTGGGGTGTGGAAATTTCTCCGTCCGACTTTGACCCAATTCGTACATACATTTCACGACACCTTTTCATAAAGTCAAGGGACCTCTAATTATACAGTAATTCCGAAGTAGGTAACTGACACTTTTATAAACTCGTTAATGTTTTAAAACATTTTATGCAAATTATAAAGACTTGTTTTACCCTTCGTCACTTTTTATAATGGATACAATAAACTTCTAATTTAATACCTTAATAAGCGAAAAGAAAGCACTTCTTAATAACACGAATATGCTCGTAGATAAAATCGAAAACTTTGAAAGGTATCAAAAAAGAGCTAGCCTAGAATTGAGAAACATACCTTCACGTATACCGGAATCCAAAGAAGACCTTTTTAAAATAGTTATCAACACGGGCAACTTCCTAAGTGTTCCTGTCGCTCCTTCGGATATCTTTGATGTATTCCGTACTAAAGCAAATTCACAAGGCATGAAATCTCTGATAGTTGAATTTAATTCAGTTATAACTAAAGAAAGATTTTTACAGTCATTGAAAAAATATAATCAGATAAATAAACCGAATTTCTTCAACTCTACAAATCTGGAAATTGAAGGACCGTCTAAACAGGTCTATATGTCAGAATCTCTTACCGCAAAAACAAGACACCTTTTTTATTTAGCCCGAGATTTTGCAAAAACCAATAACTATAGCTATTGTTGGACATCCCGAGGTTTTGTTTATTTGAAGAAAAAGGAGGGTAGTCAAGCAATTCGCGTAAACTCGCAAGATATTCTAACATCCTTATGTATATCAAAATGACTAATTTTTGTAAAGTTTAAATATTTTAATTTTGTAAACTATTTTTTTCTTTCAACTTATTATGTATTTATTACTAAAATGATTGTAAACAATTTCAACAAACACATAACATATACACATGTTAATTATACATTAATTATCTACAGAAACACATATTTTTATCACTTTATAAACGACACCAAATTCATCCTCCAGTACTACATCATAACTACCATTTATATTGATTGTGGATCTGAATGTTATTTGCACTTCCACTACAATACAACCGCTTTTATAATCTGTTTAAAAAAAAGTAAATATTGCTTAGCTAATTTAGACACAACTGCTTGTTGTTGTAAGGCTATAATATTAGGTTTTCTCTTTGTCGCAATTAAAAAAACCCCAATTTTAAATACACTATATACGTTTCTATGTACAAATGTAGAAGGTATCGTTATTTTGTATTGTCTTAAAAAATCGTATACGCCCTTTTATATAATGAACAATCAGTATTATATCATTTTATTTAAAATTCGATGATGTTAATCAAATACACAAAGACATAGATTCCTTTAATATAGCTGAATCTACTATGTGTGATATTGAAGACTGTCGGTCTCACCTTCCAGTTTCTAAAAAATGTTTAAAAATTTTCCAGCAAAATATACGTAGCTTAAGTTGTAATTTTGATGGTCTATTAGCGATTCTTACCAGCAGTGGAGTTTTGTGGGACTATGTTGTCTTGACGGAGTGTTGGCTGTCACTTAATTATAATATACCAATTATGGAAGGGTACCACCATCACGCTAGTACGAACAATCGTACTCAAAACGAAGGCGTCGTGGTGTATTATAGAAATGAATTAGTTACTCTGGTATCGGAACCACAAATAGTGGACGCAAACTGTGTTATTCTTCAACCAGATCGTAATACTATCGTTATTGCTATTTATAGACCTCCAGGGTATAAAAATATAAATAACTTTATTCAATCTCTAAACAGCATTTTGATGAATTATTCTTCCACTCAGAATATAATAATCGTGGGTGACATTAATATTGACATTAGCGAAAATTGCTCGGATATAAACGCCTTCACTTATTTGGAAATGCTAGCATTCCATGGCATTCAACCGGCTCATTCTCTTCCTACTCGCTATAAATCATGCTTAGATCACGTTTTACTTAAAACTAAACTAGCTGCTCATTGTCTTATACTTCCAACATCTCTTACTGATCATAACAGTGTAGTTCTTTATATTTCCATAAATAAAATCTTAAAACCCAGTAAACATGTAACACATATAAACTATGATAAATTAGGTATTGATTTAAATGAAACAGATTTTGAACCTCTTTACACATTTCCGGATATAGATGATGCTGTTGACTTCTTTATAAATAGTCTTCGAACTCTGATAGTTGCGAACTCTACTAAGACCGTAAAGTCTAAGAGAAAGAAAATTCTTAAGCCATGGATGACACAAGGAATCTTAAAATGTCTTAAAAATCGAGATAGCCTATACAAAAAAACTAAAAAAGAACCAAATAACGATATCTTAAAAGTTACTTATAAGAGATACAGAAATTTTTGTTCGTCTTTGATTAAAAAATTAAAAAGAGATTACGAGAAATTACAACTACAAAATGCTAAAAATAATAATAAAAGACTATGGAAAGCCATCAAAGAGATCACAAATACAGCGAAAATTAAAAATAATTCATCCGAACTCCTATTAAGCAATAACTCTAAGCAATCTATAAATGACGTTAATAGCTTCTTTGTTAATATTGGCGAAAAGTTGGCAGAAAAAATAAACCTGAACAAACATATCAGACGGACAGCCTCTTCAGCACATGTTTCCAACCCCCATTCTTTTGTTATGCTACCTACCACTGAAGATGAAGTCAAATCTATAATAAGGAATCTAAAAAGTGATTGCGCTGTTGGTCTCGATCTGATTTCTTCCAATATCCTAAAGAATTTCTGTGAAATTTTATCTCCTCATATAACATATATTTGTAACTTGTCAATATCGACAGGACAATTTCCTAAAGTTTTAAAAAAATCTAGAATCCATCCAATCCACAAGGGCGGAGACAGGGACTGTGTTAATAACTACAGGCCAATTTCTATCCTTCCAGCTTTGTCAAAAATTTTGGAAAGAGTCATGAATAAAAGGCTTGTTGACTTTTTAGAGAAGAATAAGCTTTTGTCTTCAGCTCAATTCGGTTTTAGAGCTAACAAATCGACTTCTGATGCTGTACACGAACTTACAAATTTTATTGTGACTAATATGAATAAAAAGAAGAAAACATTAGCAATATTTCTGGATCTGGCCAAGGCTTTTGACACAGTCTCTGTCCCGATCTTGATAAACAAACTTGAATGCTTAGGTGTTAGGGATATACAATTGAATCTGTTCAAAAGCTATTTGACTGATCGAACGCAATGTGTAATAATTGACGATGTTACCAGTGATGAGGCTCCTATCAACTATGGCGTCCCGCAGGGCAGTATTTTAGGCCCTACTTTGTTTCTCGTCTATATTAATGATTTGTGTCAACTTAAATTTCCATCAGCTAAAATCATTACCTTTGCTGATGACACATCTTTGGTATTCAGCGGTGATACGTGGAATGAAGTATTTTTAAATGCCCAACAAGGACTTGATGAAGTTACTGAGTGGTTACATGTAAATTCCCTAACTTTAAACATCGATAAGACAAAGTATATAACTTTCTCTATGAAAAATACTGATAAAACTGATATGCATAGTTTAATTTCACACTCTTGTAACAAAAATGATCCAAACTGCACATGTCCTAGAATAAATAGTACTGAATCAATAAAATACTTGGGCGTTATTATAGACGATAAATTGAATTTTCAATCACACATTAACTTAATAGCCACTCGCACCCGTAAGCTTATCTCAATTTTCAAAAATTTAAGACATGTTGCTGATGAACAGCTCATTATAACAGTATATAAAGCCCTATGCCAGTCACTGTTGACCTATTGCATAACATCTTGGGGTGGTGCTCCTAAAACTTATTTTATTAAGATAGAAAGAGCACAACGAGCTGTCTTAAAAGTTATAAAATTTCTGCCTTTCTTTCACCCTACAAAGGACGTTTATGTGATGACCAGGGTACTAACTGTACGACAGTTATTTATTCTTCACACAGCTGTACGCCAACATTCTCTTACTACCTTCAGCCTTGAGCGGGCTAACGCGTCACGCAGAAGGGGCAAAATTTGTGAAACAAATAAGTTTAGTACAAAATTTTCACATCGCTTTTTTTGTTACCAGGGCCCTAATATCTACAATAAATTAAACGAAATTCTCTCAATTTTTTCACTAACAACTGACAAATGTAAACGTGTGGTAAAGGAATGGATTCAAAAATTGGATTATGCTGCTACCGAAAACTTGCTTTAAATTGTGATGTTAGTAAATATGAAATTAATATTAATAATATAATAATAAATTATTTATTACAATAGGTAAAATGATAAAATTGCTTTCAGTGTAAATTATTTTATTTAAAATATAAATAAACAAATGGATGAATTGGAAAATATTTATGACACACAAACACAAACGCGCGCACACACACACACTCACAACACACACACACATACACACACACAACACTCACACAACACACAAACACATATGTAGGTATATTATTTTAATTTTTTTTTGGTTTTTAAATTTTAAATAACAATAAACTTATGTCGTTCTCACTACCTAAGCACAAACTCTTGAATTATGTATGTGAAACTTATTTTTGTAAGTGTTTTTTGGTTCCGAGGGCGGGGACCTGGTGATCTGTGATACCGGTTAAAACCCATTTCAGACACCAGCTCCTCCAACTCCAGCTTATTGTTTATAATTTTTTGTATGCATGTAGATTAATTTTGTGACTGGGAATTGTGAGGAGAAATAAATAAAATATTTATTATTATTATTATTATAATTAGAATTCTTTAGGAATACAATTTAACGTAAATAATTATTTTATGTAATTCTATGACAATTTTGGATCTCTAGTTTCGTAATTGACTTCAAATTACACATAGAGTCATAAATTTAATTTTAAAACAAAAATGAATTTAAAGGCCACGGGACAATTCCTATTTCTATAATAAATTTATTGATATAAATCAATCACGAAAACCGCAAACTTAACAACAAACCAATAACCAATATATTTATTGGATAATAAAGCGTTATGTTCAATGAAATCGACATACGTATAATAAAACAGCAGCGTAATTCCAAATTATATTATTTCACTTGAAAAAACTCTGACAGCACATTACTCATAGTATTCACAAGTGTATTTGGTGATTTGTTTAGGCAAATGGGGATCAATGACGTCGGGTAATTTATCAATAGCAGACGATGGGTTTAGTATTACAGCATAGACAGGCTTTTAGTGTCGACATTTTCATATAGAGCTGTATAACTATAGGTAGGTACGATTAAATATGCTTTGATCTCTGTGACTCTGTCTATAAATAAGCATACAGTGTCAACACAATCCTTGACAACTTACCACCGAACATCGACGTCTAAAATTATTCAACAAAGATAGTGTGCTAAAGATCAGTATCAGTAAAGCTATGTATATTATAGAGTTGATAAATATTTACTAAGTCAACGTACTCGTATAATCAAAACGTAAAAGGAAATGAAACTATCAAAGCAAATGAAGCTTTTAATTTTACTCAACCAACACCTCAAACGACCATCGTATGTGTTAAACGCGACCCATATCTGTTTTACCCTTATCTACGGATTATTTAACCCTTTCAGCTCGACGTGTGTTCAGAAAGTCAATAATGTCACATTCCTTGGTCCGTTAAAGTCAATTAACGGCTCCTATAGAGCGTGAAATGAAATATAAAAATGGGCCATCGGCGGTCGCCGTAAAATAACAACAATAAGTATTTAACGATAGTCCGTCCATTAGCGACTCGTATAGATCGAATACTAATATATTTTAGTACGAATAATGTGTGCACTTTATTGAATAACATTAATAAAGATACCGCTATCCTGAATACTATGACTACACGTTCAGTGATTAATGTTTCACTTCGGACATTATTGTATTCAGGAGGAATTTATTATGTTGAACAAAATAGGCCACATTTAAGGTGGCTATTTATTAAGATCGTATAAAAATAACAACATCTCAAGCTTAGGGATTACATTAAATTTTATTGCATTGCGTGTCGGAACTCGAGTAGTAAAGATATTTGAAATATACCTTAATAAATAATTATATTATTTTTCGTAAGTCGTAGACTTTACGTTTACACTTTTACTTAAACTTTTATGTCAACGTACCAATTCAAATTTTTAAAAGAATCAATCAAAACAGGATATCATATTTCTATTAACCAAATTAATTAGATACTTGCCTTGTTAAGGTGTTCGAAAAAAAATTGTCTTAATATAATATTGTTAAACCAACATAATTAAAAAGCTGCGAAAATTTCACGTAACATCCAAGATCCCGCTACACAAGTATCCACTATCCTATAAAGCCGTTACTATCACACTTGAGCTAAAAGTATTGCTTATCTCATAATATCTAATCCTATAATCCAAGAAACGTGATTATGTTCCCGTTCTGAAGCCTCATTCTCATATTTTGATCATTATTTTACATATTTCAAGTATATCGTTACACGGAATAGGAAAGCATGGATTAGTGAGCATACGATAGAGTATTATTCGATAATACAAGAAAATGGAGCACCGTTCAATACAGGTACGAGTATAGTAGTATATTATCTTTGATAAAGACATGGTTATTGTTACAGTACTTTAGAACATAGTTCGATTGTAGAGAATCGTTTGATGTTTCAGTTGAATTGCAACGTTATGTCGTCAAGAGCTTAACATGATTTAGTGAAGATAAACTGATCTCCTCCTCGCATCTATTAATAATATTGAACTTTTATTGCACTTTTACTAAGCTTTAAAATACTGATTGTTGCTTAAAAAAGTTTAGTAAAAATCTCGATCATATTTTAAATAGTTTTTTGCTATATCCAAGAAGATTTTTATGCATGTAAAAAACACTGATACACTTACGTTCTCTATATAATTTAGGTTTCTAGATTATTGGCAGACTTACTTTAAATTTGTATCAGAGAATATCATCCATACTCATCTATCTAATATCTAATATCTATATATTATAAAGGCGAAAGTTTGTATTGATGTATGGATGTTTGTTACTCTTTCACGTAAAAACTACTGAACAGATTACAATGCAATTTAGCACACATATAGAGGGTAACTTGGATTAACACATAGGATAGTTTTAATCCCGGAAATCCCACGGGAACGGGAACTATGCGGGTTTTCGGGCGAAGCCGCGGGCGGAAATCTAGTACATAATATTATACACTCTCTACATATAGGATTTTATAAGTATATGTACTTATGTGAAATGTACTTAATTGAGTCATTATTGGGGTATCAAATAAAATGAATAAATAAATAAATGTATTACTATGGGTGTACACAATTTAATACAAGCAATTATCTTATTCCTCAACATATAGCGCACACGATTTAAAGGCGCCTAACTATCAAAATCCTACCTACCGAATACGGTAATTTATATGACGTGACAGGACTTGCGGTTGTAAAATATATTTTATAAAGGTTCGCTTAATTTTGAACAACTTCTTTAATATTTACGACAGAGGCAGTTAAATGAAAAAAAAATCTTGTTTTATGACATTTTCAGACCTCTCACCGCCAAGGCTGCTTTAAGATAACGTCAGCGTACAATGTAAGTCGTAAAAGGTATATGAAGGCAAGAAAGATATTTCCGATTTCCATCAACAAGGATTTCTCTAGAGACATTCACAAAGAATTTCTACAAAGCTTTATGTAGTCACATGTTATAATGCGCTTATCTTGGACTTAGTGTTACGTTGCAAACTCAAAAACTGCAACTCAAACGTTTATTCACTGAACTAGACTTATGTAGAGAGGGTTTTCGAATCATCATGAGTAATAAAAAATATTTATTGTTTAACCACAGAATACATAATAGTAGCTAAACACTAGTACCTATAACGTACCTAATCATTGACTCTAAAAGGAAGAGCCGGCAAGATATTAAATGTTAATTTTTCTTTTCAAATCGTATCAATTGTACGTTTTAATTTTTCATTAAAAATAATAATGATTCAAAAAATTATCATTTAGTGCTTTAGCAAAAAAATTGCAAGGTTTTCAAGGATTTCATACATTTTTATACCAATCGAAAAACTTTAGTGACTGGAAAAGCGATGCCTTTTCCAACCAACTTTCACGTTGTTATTTGACTGTGCTCAGATACATGTGCAGGCGCTGCAAATTGTAGATAAAATAATCTTAATATAATATATAAATCTCGTGTCACAATGTTTGTCCTCAATGGACTCATAAACCACTTAACCGATTATAATAAAATTCGCACACCATGTGCAGTTCGATCCAACTTGAGAGATAGGATAGTTTAAACATGTAGGTACCACGGGCGAAGCCGGGGCGGACCACTAGTATTTCTATAAGTTCATTGACATTGACCTTTACTTTCAACATTCTTGTACTATAAATAGTACTGTCAAGATTTTATTCCTACTATCAAAATTGTCTTCCTATCGTAAAACTGCAATAATTCGAAAAAATAAATAAATGAGAGAGTTTTTAATGACCATAATATAAAATATATAATTAATGTTATAAATGCGAAAGTAACTCTGTCTGTCTGTCTGTTACTCAATCACGCCTAAACTAATGAACCAATTTGCATGAAATTTGGTATGGAGATATTTTGATACCCGAGAAAGGACATAGGCTACTTTTTATTGCGAAATATGTACCACGGGCGAAGCCGGGGCGGACCGCTAGTATACTATATATTAAATTCTATTAAACTACTATTTAAATACAAAATTTATATGAAGCTAATAATAAAGATATATAAAACTCAACAGTCAACTTTTCACAAGAATTACTCGCATAACATATGAAAATATAAATATGCTATAAAACTATAAAGTACCTACTGTTAATTAAAAAACATCTTCAAAAATGTACATTTTAATTACAATGAACCATATCATTATTACGTCAGAACCATAGATTAAAACCTAAACATAACTTTGCAGGCTTTTTTTTTCAACATTAGGGATATATTTTTTCATAAAAATTCTATTGTGGCATCTTGTATATAATCTTTTAAAAATTACCTCTGAAGAGAGATACTTACATCATTACAACACGAAAAGAAGTGTAATAAAAAAATATTTGTAAGAAGTCTAATTTTGCTGTTTTTATATCGGAGTTTGGCATTGTTAAAAATATTCAAATATTCAGTTTTGTTCAATGCAAAGGGAGAAAACGATTACCTTTTTAGATATAATACCTATATTGATTTCATTTTCTAAAAATTCTTCGTAAATGTTGAAGATTTTACCAGTATACCGTGGTCTCTATTGTCCATGTAGTTCCATAAAAAATAAAGGTCTCATTTTAATAGTTGCATGCAACGACTCAATTCGTCTCCCGTGACACTGAAGCGAAGCAAGGGGAGGTCATTACTATAATAACATTGACTTACAATATTACTGAACTTGACGGATAGACCTTGTACAAATTTAAATCAGCTGCTTACTTCCTTTTGCCAAAATAATCATATGTTTTCACATGTAACCGGTTAAAAATGCAAATGTACCTATTAATAAAGATAACTAGCATTCGTCTATATTTACGCTTATAAAGAATTATTAGACTTTTTTATTAATATTACGTTGAGATAAAAACATAATGAATAAATCGCGTCTAATCCGTTCAAATGTTTAATTTTTAAATGTACGATACTCGCGTAAAATCAAAGATAAGAAAATACAATATTACGACAATTCCACGCAAGGGAACAAAATTATAGAAAAATCTGTTCATCTATACTAGTACTGCAGTATGCAGTTGTTTCTCGTGGCCTAAACTAGGTATATTCATCTAAGTCTGCACCACTGGTCAACCAATACAAAACCGGGACTAGGTGCTATCCTAAATAGTTACATTACAAGAAAAATTGCGACACAGACTACAAATCATCTTGTACTCTGCCTCAGGGAGTGGCAAGTTAGTCCGATCTAGTTGGCGCCCAAAACTTGCTTTTCATTTAACATAGCCTGAGAATTTAGTTGGCTAACCGAGACAAAAGGGAAGCACTAGGCTTATATTGTAACGAATTTATAGCTCTCTTGCATTAACATTGTATATGAGGATTTCGTATGAAAGAATGTCATTGTTGAGGAATAAGAATAATTTAAAGTAAAATTTAATTCAAACTGAAATTTATTTATTGAATTAGACTTCATTTACAAGCACTTCTGAGTCTAGCTGTTGAATATTATAGATAAGCTTCGTGCAATGCACGTCATAGAGATAATTAGCATTTGAGATAATAGTGTAGAGAAAAAAGAAAGAATATATTTTACTATATTTACTTTTCAGCTATGTACTCAATTTTATTAAAATAGACCACAGCGATGCACTGTTTTTGTTATAATTTGGATAAAACTGGATTATTTGATAATCCCGACGGATCACACGACATTGAACTCCTATCAATACGAATTCAAAGTCACATTGCAAGCAAATTATTTATAAACAGTTTAGATACAAAATTTATTAACACTAGCAACACGTCCCAGCATCGCTCGAGTTAAGCTAAAAAGCCCGGAAGCCGGTATGTGTGATTTGTATGTGGTTAGGCCGGTTATTAAAAAATATATATAAAATATACAGACGTCAGCTACGAGATTTCAATATGTTTGTAAACATATAAAAGTAACCAGAGGCAAAGTTTGTCGTGTATAAGTTATATGTACTTATTTATTATTATATTGTGTATATACTTAAAATGTTAAAAGTTAACGATGCAATGTTACTATTATTGGTCCATATTGCTAACAAACTTCAAAGAACAACAATGAAGTGCTTAGAAATGTAACACGCCTCATAAAAAACTATACCCAAACGTATATTACGTAAATTCATAAAAAAATATGATCTGCATAAAAACATGGTGTTTTTATTTGTGTATTTTTGGTTGTACATTTAGGTTTTTATTGTTTTATTTTATTAGTATACCGTATTGAGGGAAAAAATTAAGTTAATAACAATTGCCATAAATTTGTTGAGTATTGAGTACATTGTAACACAATAATAACGTACATTGGAATTTGGAATATACCGACTATAAAAATTAATATATAATGTTTAAAGTTTGAATTTTAGTTTAAATTCTTCATAGGTACGAATTCAGTCGCGCGGAAACTAGCTTTGCATAGGAATACGAAAAGTTATTGGAAACTATGATAGGAAATGTTTTATGTTACATGAGACACGTATCGAATGTGTCTGTTTGATAATACAAGTTTAAAATTTAAAAACTAACCATTTATTTTACTATTATTTAAGTTTGAATGTTGTTATCATTTAAGTAGAGTTTAAGACAGTGCTCAAAAGGTAATAAAATTAACCACTATGATATCATCATATTATCATAATTCTAATTTTTGTAAATTGAAATAATATCAATAGATGGAATTATTATAACATAGTTAGATAGATAGATTTTATTTAAAATTTGAAGAGCAAATTTAAACAAAACATTAACCTTTGCCCTATTTTAGTGTTAGTTTTTCCTTTTTGTACCACTAAGAAACTTTGGCCTACAGAAATTACCTGCTTAAAATGTATATAAGATGCGGAATAAGTTGTAAAAATACTTACTTAATAAACACGTCAAACGAGTTAATGTGTTAATTAGTATGGACTTGATTTTTTTTAATGCATAGGTATATTATAACGAAACTTTAAAAGTGTAATTTTTGTAAAGTATCTACTTATACTAATTATCTGCTTAATTAAAATGAATATCTGCATCTGCAGTATACAATACAAAATATTAAATGAATAAATAAGTATAAAAAGGAAAGATTTGTATTTTTGTTAATTATAACTTAGGTACCTATTAAAAAAATTTCAAAATCCAATTTTTATTACGTCACACATGTGAAGAGGCAAGCGGCCCGTTAAAAAAACTACAACATAAGGTTGTGTCTTTGTATTAGATGACTATTGTAAAATGTAAACATACAATCTCAACCTTAAATGAAATTATCACTAATCACATTCAATATGATTGTGTTAATAGCATATAGACGAGTTTGTAATTATAGACCAATTAGTTGAAATCTGTTTAGATACGTAATAATATCTTTCTCATCACATGATACCTTAAAGACTACATTGTTTATTCTAGCTAAATTAAGATTTTAATTTATTTGGCTTACAAAATATATAAAGTTTCAAGCCATAATCATTAATCTCTCTTACTTTTTGTTACTATAGTGATACATAAGGATTAGATTCTCTATACGTATTGAATATTTTATTTTCAAATTATATCTATTTATTGCAAAAATATAATTACAAATTAATAAATTTCAGCAATGATTAGCTGTTGAACATCGACGGTGATGCAATGTAAAATAAGCTCTGCGTCAGGTGCATCTATAATAATCCGAGGGATGTGACACATTCTTTGATGTCCATAGTAAGCCTTTATATCTTTTACCTAGATACTTCTATTTCAAAAGAAGCGCTAAATTTCAATACTAAGGACGATCTGAGGACTTCTGTTGCTAAGGACGATGAAACTAAAGCCTTTTAATTATATAAATGTACCATTCATAGGCTTAACCTATAGGCTCTGTTGTAGGCAAACATGTTTAATCCCGACATTATTTCCTGATTTACTTAATTAATACAATTCTGAATCACTATAATATTATAAAAAGCTAAATAATCTAATATGGAATTTAAAAAAAAGAGCGTGAGTGCCAAACATATGTGTCAGAAGTAAAACTTCTTTGGCAAGATTCAAAGATACCAAAATCGTCGCCTTACTCCATAACGTGACGGTATTGTCATGACGCGACCTTGAAATTTTACTCTCAACGTGCTTAAAGATGTTTCACTTTAAAAAAATGGTAAATGAGAACTTCAAGGATGGGGTTCTTTTACATGTAAGAGTAACATGATCCGATATCTAGGTACTAGGTACTGTCAACTGTGGTAACCGATTTTCAATTTTTTGTTTAAAAGAGGTACAATTGGCCTTGTAGCTCATAAGCAAATCTAAGCCAGCGTAGAAGATCAAATTTACAAACACCGATATGGTAGAGCTAAAAACGGCACATTTAATACGAATTGAGCTTATTTTAAATATGACTTTAAGAAATAGACCTGAAGGTTCTTATCCGTATTTTCATACAATTTGGATCCAGTTTTAATTTCAACACCGATTTTATGTCAATTATTTACTCTTAGTAAGTAATCAATACTCTGTAATAACATAGTGTTTTCATCACCAAATAAAATACCTAGTACCAACTTCATGTGCATGTTACAGCGCAAGGTGCATACTTTTTAACTTGAAAACTTGAAAAACTTTTTATTATTCATTTCATACAATACAATATGGAGTAGTAGGGCCCTCCTAGTAAGTTTAATATAAAACCTGTGTCAGGAGGACCCGCTCTTCCTTAACTTAAAATAGGAATCTACATCAGAATAATAAACTGTTTAAATAACAAAATATTAATAGTTAAGTGTGGAGTGTATTCGTGTGTATGTGTGTAATGTGATTGTGTATTGTGTGTGTGGGCGATGTGTGCGTGTGTGTTGGTGAATGTGTGCGTGTGTGGGTGAATGTGTGCGTGTGTGGGTGTATGTGTGTGTGTTTAGATTTGTCAGTTTATGTATGAGCACGAGTTATACTTGTATTTATAAATTTTTAGGTCACATAAAAATTCGTGAACAACCCTTTTATTGGTACTTGAATACATAGCGTTAAACATAGCGTTAATAAAACAAAAACTAAATTTATTATCATGTACTATTAAATCTAATACATATTATCAATGATATAATAATTGTGATAACGACTAGCACTAATTACATGAAATGCACACGTCATTTTATGAATAAATGTAGAAATTCATTCAATACAATCGCAAAATGGTAATATTGTGTTATTATTCAAAATAAATTTAACTACAACATATAGGACGAAGCCAATGAAACTCCAAAATGAACTGTTTTAATCGCAAGCGCAGCCAGTCACGGCCAATCAGCTTCGCGTGACGGCCGGCCTTACCGAGTCGCGATTAGATATTTTTTGTTAAAAATGATTATCTAATTTTAACGTAACAACATATAAGTGCGTGAATGGAAAAAGTATAAGATAGTAGTGAATATAAAAAAATACATGAAACTGGTAAGTATGGTACGATTCATTATATTATTTTTTAGTTCCTAACTTGTTTGTCAACAAAAATATATACAATTCATTGACCGCTCGTATGTAGAATGTACCTACGGGTACAGTACCGAACAGTAGAGTTTTTTTTTTGTTGACAATAATTTATAAACGATATTATCTCAATATTAGATAAAATATATAAAATGGAATTAATCCGTGAATTAATTAACCTAATTGATTACTAATCGGGTTTTTTTCCTATGTTATTGTCATTAACGTTTTTATGTAGAGCATTTCTGCGATTCTTTAGCATTTATATGCTTTTTGTTTAATAATACCTATGATATTAATTAATTAATATGAATTCACTTTATAGATATTAAAATTAATTCAAATAGGTAATCTTTGTTTATTATTGTCAACTGGTATCCGTGAACCATGCAACTTCCACAAATCTTCCGTATAAAATCTATTTCATCGTTAAAATTTTATTGACGATAAAAATAACTGTCTTTTCATAGTTATTATCTAAATAAATGATATTATTGTAGTCAGTTTTATATTTATAACTAGCTTCCGCCCACGACTTTGTACGTGCATCCCCGTTTTTCCCTGTTCCCGCAAGAATTTCGGGAAATCCTTTCTTAGCGGATGCCTACGTCCTAACATCTACCTGCATGCCAAATTTCAGCCCGATACGTCCAGTGGTTTGGGCTGTGCGTTGATAGATCACTATATCAGTCACCTTTGAGTTTTATATATATACGTATAGATATTATTATGATAACACAGATATTCAAAAAAATGAATTTTTGATTCATATCCAGTTTCTTTTAGCCGGTGACATCGCCTGCGTTTTAAAGAAAAAACCGCATAGTTCCCTTTCCCGTGGGATTTCCGGGATAAAACTTATCCTATGTGTTAATCCAAGTTACCCTCTATATGTGTGCTAAATTGCATTGTAATCGGTACAGTAGTATTTGCGCGAAAGAGTAACAAACACATACAGGTATCCATCGTCAAAAAGTTCCGCATTTATGATATTACTAGTAGGATAGGATTCAATTGTTACTGTATAATAAGTATAATTATTTGTAGTGTAGTATATTGTAGCTTAATAATTTTATTCTTTTTTTTCTAGTAGGTAAATACATTTTAGATATTCACAAGGCCAGTCAGTGTTAGTTTTTGTTAGTTTGATTAAATTAAGGAATAATTTAATATGATTTAATTTAGCTTTTTTTGTAGTAATAAATTTCAAATGCATATTAGCATTTAATTAAAAATTTAATACCCAAATAAAATTGTTGAACTTAGAATAATTGAACGATATGTTTTTTATGAAAATCCGGTACTGAATAAAGGAAACTTAATAAAAAATTGAACTTTAATTTTTCTAAAAACTTCAAATCACTTTTAATTATTCTGTAATTAAAATATTTTTATTCCCGACATCTACGTATTATTTTTTCCTTTATTATTTGCCTTATATTATATCGTTTTAAGCACTCTCTGAGCCAAGGCCTTACGAGCTTACGAATATTGTGTTTCAGTTATATTATTTTTCACTCTTATTTCTATTGTTTCCAAATCGTGGTCTTTCAAAAATATATTTCCCAGCGCTGTAAAATATAATAAACTAGCTGCTTGCCCTGGCTATTTACGGGTTACAACTATTTTTTGGCAAAAACTACAAACTATCAGTACCTAGCAGCTTAATTTTATTGAAATCGGTTCAATAGTAGAGTCTGTAGCGGACAAATAACCTGACACATAAATAACAATATTCATATATGTAGTTATATATACAATATATCTTTCAAGTTTGTTAAAACTGCAATGTGCATAAGATGCTTAATTTTAATACAATCGATTCAGTAAAGAGTCCATAGACCATAGCAGACAAACAATATTACATACATAATTTCATTCATCCGTATTATTTTTCAGAACCATGGCACCAAACAGTAATCGGCAGCAGATTAGTTTTCCAAATCTTCCATACCCATTATTACGTGATGAGGAGCCAAAGTCAGGGCACGGATGGTTAGCAGCCAAACGAATACAAGATGGTGCTGAAGGCCTCTGGAGAATACATGATAGTCTTTACGATTTGACAGACTTAATATCTTCACACCCAGGTGGCTCGCAATGGCTTGAATGTACTAAGGTAAGAAAAATAGTAAAAGTAAAAGTAAAAATAGTAATCCACATTTGATTAATATTGGTTAATATTTCATTATGTAGTGCTTTATGTATTGATTTATTTATTTTATGTCATATACTGCTTTCCATTAACACATTTGTTTAAATTTTAATATTAGTGCATATTTCATTATGTAGTGCTTTATGTATTGATTTATTTATTTTATGTCATATACTGCTTTCCATTAACACATTTGTTTAAATTTTAATATTAGTGCATATTTCATTATGTAGTGCTTTATATATTGATTTATTTATTTTATGTCTTATACTGCTTTCCATGAACACATTTGTTTAAATTTTAATATTAGTGCATATTTCATTATGTAGTGCTTTATATATTGATTTATTTATTTTATGTCTTATACTGCTTTCCATTAACACATTTGTTTAAATTTTAATATTAGTGCATATTTCATTATGTAGTGCTTTATATATTGATTTATTTATTTTATGTCTTATACTGCTTTCCATTAACACATTTGTTTAAATTTTAATATTAGTGCATATTTCATTATGTAGTGCTTTAAGTTCTTTACGACATACTGCTTTGTATTTTTTCAATTCAAAGATATGGTAGAGATGGTAGAGTATAGTAGTAGAGTGGATGGTATCATTGGTAGAGCTGATAGTTTTTATAAAAAAATAATTTTGATGACTCAATTAACCAAATGTCTTTCCAAAAACTATCATCTACATATTCTACATGTTAACGGAACAATTGTTCTAAAAAAAAACACAAAAAAAATGTTCTATGCTCTGCTACAAAAGATAGATAGACGAAAAAAGCTTTTTATTGGAAAACACTAAAGCTAAAAGTATAAAAATATTGCAATTTTAATCCGAAGTTATGCCTGTTCTAGACTTTAGCCTGACGCTAGTTAATGTTAGGTATCTTAATTAAAATTTCCCCTCCGTCATATACGGTCTATCTCAGCTATGTAGATTTTCGAAGTCCATTTACATTTCCTTAGAATATAAACATAAAAGAGAGCATAAAAATACTTTTGACAGCAGAAAAGTATGTAAATTCTCTCTTGGGCTCTTAATTACTGAAATGAAAACATACGTCTTTATATGTTTTCTTCGAATAGACGTATATCTTACGTCTTAACAAAAACATGCTTAGATTACAGCAATTTATTTAAAGAAAAAACAAATAAAAACAGTCTCATTAACTTATGGTTATTAAGTAAACAATATAACATAACTATGAATTATTTAAGCTTTACATATACTTAACTAGCTGCTCCGCGCGGTTTCACCCCCGTGGCTGGTAGTGTAATGACACATAGCCTATATAACCTTCCTCAATAAATGGGCTATATATTATTATAGGCTATAAAATTTTTCAAATCGGACCAGTAGTTCCCGAGATAATAGTGCAGTAGGTATTCATTAGGTACATCTTATGTTTTTCTTAACAAAATTCGCAAAATTCACATAATTTCCCAAACTTAATTTATTAGATTTGATGCTCCAAATATTATAAAAGTATGATAAAATGTCAAGAATGTATGTAATATAAAAGTATGATAAAATGTAAAATCATACGATTTAATTTGTTAATCCATACTAATATTATAAATGCGAAAGTAACTCTGTCTGTTACTCAATCACGCCTAAACTACTGAACCAATTTTCATGAAATTTGAGATCATTTCGAAATAGGATATAGCCTACTTTTTCCCGGGAAAATGACGCAATCTAACATATAAATAAATCCCGCGGGAACGGGAACTATGCGGGTTTTTCTTTGACTGTGCGAGTGAAGCCGCGGGCGGAAACCTAGTAATAAATAATAGTTAAAAATATATTTATTTTTAAAATATCTCAATTGTTACAAACTAATTAAAAAGTTACGAAAGTAATACATTCTTTTATTCAAAACAAAACTATGTATATTTGATATTTGCTTCTGTGCTTATTTGCATAAAGTTTGAACTGAGGTTCCACCTTATCGCCTTCCTCTTCAATGCGTTTTCTGAAGTCGACTGTTTATTTTATCTCCTCATATTGCTACTTTAAGTTTTAAACCGACTTCAAAAAAGGGGTTTTCAATTAGGCCGGTATATTTTTTGTCCAAAATGATATGATCATACGTTTACATTTGAGTACCTAGTACCTACTATATTTTTTACAATTTCATATTTTACTTGCGTCATAAGCGTTACGATGGTTCGTTACTTACAATAAAATTTGTAATTACTTTGATGGATGTTTCTTTCGGAAACTTTAAATTATTAAAAAAATATTAGTAAAATATTTTTTAGGTTCAAGTTGTTTTCGAATTTTCTTCAATTATTATTAGTCCTCACTGAAATATTTAAATATTTATTTACGTTAAAATATCGTCATTGATCTTATTTTAAAACCTTAAAAAAAGTACACAAAAATTATCAGGATATGTTCTCCAGTAAATGCTATGACATTTCATGATAAAAAATAAAGAAATCTAATTTTTGTATATAAAATTATCAAATTACATTTTATATTGTGCAAGCCATGTACATACCTACGTATGTTGTTAATTTAATAAACATAATATTATATGAAATGATAAGAGGAATATTAAGCTTTTTTGACACAAAAAAATCGGTATAAACTATAAGCCAATATGTGTATGATATTTAGTTTAGTTATATTTACACGTCTGGACAACGTTTCACGTAATAAAGACATAATAAAAATATACAATTGAAATTGCCTACACATTTATTTACTTTAATAATACCCAGTATATTCGCGATATTTTCATTTCTCAGACAGTTTTGAAAACCTTAACCTTAACGTTGAACATTAATTGTGAACCTGTCACAAAGCTAATAGCGAAATAATCAAAACCAAGATCTATCTCATTCCGAATTATACAACTATCAAATAAATAGCACAATAGACAAAGTTTTGGTTTCAATCTACAACTTTGTCTATCACTTTGTGTAGTTATAATGCTGCAAAATTTAGAACAACGCTCTACAGCTCAAAATGTAGGTGAAAGTTCACTACATAGTTTGAGTTGTATGTTCTACAAATTAAGGTATATATTTGCTATTAAATTGAACTTTAAGACAGGCAAAAATGGGGTGAAATATAATAAGAACTTTACAAAATATAGGGAAAGACGGTGCCTTTTATTGCACGACTCGCTGATTTTGGAAAGAAAGTAGCACTGAATTGATTAAATTAATTTGAATAGTATAATGGTGGTCTGTCCTTTTAAAATTTGATTTCAATGAGTTAAATAAGTATTCTCTTTTATTTTACCTTCAAAGTTACAAGCCAAATGCTACAAACCGAAATTATATATTTTTTTGGAAAGCGTCATCTATACATATAATAAATCTGTAGAAGGGTCAATTCTGTACATTGAAAATATTGAAAAAATAACTAGCAGGGGTTGTTACTGGATCGATACCAAACCCAAATATGTGATTAAAAAAATTTTTGTCTGTCTGTCTGTCTGTCTGTCTGTCTGTCTGTATATGAAGACATCACGTGAAAACTACCGGTTCGATTTCGATGAAACTTGGTATAATTATACTTTATTATCCTGGGCGTAAAATAGGATACTTTTTATCCTGGAAAAATACGTAGAAAAAAAATTAATCTCAATTTTTCAGTTATCCATAGACGTTGTTCTGTAGTAGGTACCGCGAACACACGTTGCGTATTATTATAGACCTAGCCGTATTTGGGTCCAATAGATATTTATAAGATGTCATTGTCCGAGTTACTAAAGACAGAATCCGCGCGAACGGAGTCGCGGGCGGAAGCTAGTTAAAAATAATAAAGAGTTAAGGCAATTTTTTATCATCTAATTTTAAGAATGGCGATAAGAAATCAAGTAGTGTAAATATTGTTACTATTTTTTAAAAACAACCTTCTAATTCGTTAACTTAATAAGAGAGAATGTGTGGATACGAAAGTTTTAAATTTTGACGCAGATCACAGATGCTCAAAACTCAAAGCCCAGTAAATTAACAAGATGTTTTGCGAGAGTATTCTAATTTCTGATCCTCTTCCGCAATAGTACTTCAAATGCTATCCATGTTAATGAAATAACAAACATCTTTGCACTCACAATGATTATAATTTATACGAATCTCCTTTCAGGGCACAGATGTAACGGAACAATTCGAGACCCACCACATAAAAAGCGTCGCAGCTGAAATCCTTCCTAAATACTTTGTTCGCAAGACCTCTGCGCCTAGGAACTCCCCATTTACGTTCAACGAAGACGGTTTTTATAGAACATTGAAAATGAAAATAGCTGCAAAGCTCAAAGATGTACCAAAGGACGCTAGGAAAAAGAGTGACTTTGTTAGCGACGTTCTATTTGTTTTATTGTTAATTGGAAGTCCTTTGTGTTGCTGGACTTGGACACAGCATTTGTTATTGGGCGCTCTGTCAACGGTTGTTCTTGGTTATTTGCTGAGCGCCCTAACAATCTGCGCACATAATTACTTCCATAGATCTGACAGCTGGCGGATGTATCTATTCAACGTCAGCGGGTTTTCTTATGCGTGAGTAAATTATTAACTGAAACAATTAAAAAAAAAATATTAAGATAGATTGGCATTTGTCGTGTGGGTTCTTCCAATAAAACTTTCACGATTTTCAATGAACATTATACCTAATCATATCATCAGGTCATCATATTTAATAAAAAGCAAGTTTGATCGTACGAATCATTCTGTTGATAGAGTTTACATAATATATCTAATAAAATTATATAAATAATTAATTACTGTTTTTTTAGAGACTGGAGAATAACCCACGCTATGTCACATCATCTGCATACAAACACAGCGCAAGATATCGAGCTAAGTCTCGTAGAACCCTTCCTTCAATTCCTGCCAAACCCAAATAAACCAATTTGGGCCCAAATGGCTGCGTTTTATTATCCGATCGTATTTGCTTTCACTTCATTGGCCGTTCTGCTAAAAGAGTATGTATATTTTATAATAAATTATCCTTTAAGTTGTTAAATGTAATGTAAAGAGATTTTTTTACTAGGGAAGTATTAATACATAATATATATATCCATACTAATATTATAAATGCGAAAGTAACTCTGTCTGTCTGTCTGTCTGTTACTCAATCACGCCTTAACTACTGAACCAATTTGCATGAAATTTGGTATAGAGATATTTTGATACCCGAGAAAGGACATAGGATAGGTTTTATCCCGGAAATCCTACGGGAACGGGTTTTTCTTTGAAAAAGCGGGCGAAGCCGCGGGCGGAAAGCTAGTTGTATATATATATTGTATGTATTGAAGAGAATTGCTGATTAATCTTTGAAGACGGATAAAGAGTTAAAAGTATATAATTATGTTGATTTAATCATAAAACATTGTTTTACAGCGTTGTGCTAGGCGTCGTCGGTCATCAAGGTGTGAAAATATCATGGACAAATATGATTCCATTTATAGTACCCGTATGGATGTGGATTGGTAGTGGCTTGTTCCTTCCATGGGTGATCGTCATTTGGATTGCCACAGTGATGATCAGCAGTGAAATCTTCATGATCTTCGGCTTGACCGCTGGTCACCATGCTCATAGTAACTTCTTTGAAGGCGATGTACCTAGGTAAGAAATTAATATACCTATTAATAAGATTTTTTATATAGAGCTTGTATTATAATGTATTGAACTGTTGTTACAACTGCTCTTAAACTGAAGAACCACAGGACTACATAGCTATAAATTTATTAGATAGAGCCTCTTAAAATTGTAACCTATCTATAATTGGTTCGATTTTTATATATCTGGAAGCTACCAGCATATCATATAGTCATCAGAATGATAATAAATCTGGACTATATTATTATAGTTAAAAATAAATTAAAAATTTCAAATTTGATTTAAATGTGGTGTCTATTTCATAGTATTGTAATTTACTGCCGCTGAGTCGTTAACCTCGGCACTTTAAAATTAGGTATAAGCTGTTATGTACCATGATGATTTTGTGTTCACATTGTTTTGTACAGTTTTTGTTGACATCTCATTTTCATTTAATGATAATGAATGTAAAAAACGTAGGTAATGTTACAAATAAGCACTTGACGATTACTTCACAAGCAAATGCGCAAAAATCTAAACTAAATAACTTTATTGACTCGCTTTTTTATAAGATCTAAAAGGATTGATTAACGTATATCCGATATGTTTTTATATAGTTATAAAAATTTTAGATTTGATATCCAAAACAGAATAAATCACATTTATTCACTTCATCTTTTTCTCAATTTTTATATCATTCTGGCTAAAAATAAAAAAAAAAACTTAACTAGAGCAAGAGTGTGGAAGAATATGAGTGCAATTTATGAATGCGCAAATAATAATAATTAAATACCTACAGCTTATTTACTTTTGGCGTATTGTATCTGGGGGCACGGTAGTGCCCCCGCCAAGACGAGCCAAGCGAAAGCGAAGCGCACGGGCACTACCTACCTTTTCTCGAAGCGCTTCGACGTTTTTTTGAACCCTCATAACTTGGGTTTGGATTATGCTAGATCAACAAAATTTTCGGGATATATTGTCAATAGCGGACTTATTGAACATATTAAGTTTTAATTACATTAGCTTTTATGCTTCAGATTTTATTTATATCTAAAAAACGCTAATTTCGTCACTGACTCACTGATGATCATCAAAATTCTTAAGGTATTTCCTAATGTCCTAGAAAGCTGAAATTTTGTATGTAAGCTAGTATTAGCACACAAACAACAAAAAAATTATAAAACTTGTAACTTTCATCCCCCAACCCCTTAAACTAGGGGATGGGAGTTTGTATGAGACCTGTAATTTTAAATTAAATTTTGATGACGCTAGAGGTCTAATCTAATAATCTAAAACTTGGTTCCCCTAGATATATATATGTATAGGTACTCCTTGTTAAAAAAAAATTAAAAATTTAATCGACATATATTGAGACATATACTTCAGATCAGATCATATAAATATGAATGAATAGAAGTGCAACACTTCTCTCCAACGTCTCCTGCCTCTTACGTCCACACAGCTGTAGCTAAAAATAAAAAAAAAATTGTCCTTGACAAGAGAGTGGGCTATAAAAAAGGCGTCTCTGATGTGCAAGAAATACACCCCAAAAAAAGAAGAAAAAAATTTTGTTACAAACAACTTACAAAAAGAAATGAAATCCCACCAAAAACATTTTCATGTAAAATGTTGCCAAGACGAGCCCATAGGTATGACTCGCACTGTGAAAAAGTTATCAGATCTCATGTAGAGCCAAGCTTCTAACACTACACGCCCTAACTCTACAAGGCCTAACTTCACAAACTCTACACCTTAGTCAAAATATGTGGCTTGGCCGTTCGTTACTACAAGAACTATTGTATAACACAAAAGTAATGAACAGTGAATTAATTTTTCACCTTACGCCGATGTGAATGTAGCGAAATGGCCAAGCCACATATTTTGACTAAGGTGTAGAGTTTGTGAAGTTAGGCCTTGTAGAGTTAGGGCGTGTAGTGTTAGAAGCTTGGCTCTACATGAGATCTGATAACTTTTTGACAGTGCGAGTCATATGGGCTCGTCTTGGCAACATTTTACATGAAAATGTTTTTGGTGGGATTTTAATTTCGAATGCAATTAATGTGATTTTTTATTATTTAAACTACCTGCCTACTTATGCGGTTTAAAGTCCATGACATAAAATGATAGTAATTTTTCTATTGTTTGTGCATATTTATTATTGTCTTTTTCTATGTAAATATTTACGAAGTATGAGTAGGTACAGCCTTTAGCCTATAACCTCAATAATAGATATTTAAATTCAGGAAATTCCTTAACATTTGATTTTATCTATAAATTAACTATATTATATTCGCAATTCGAAGCATTTTGAAAATTGTGATTGATCTTTACATATAACTAGTGGGTCGCCCCGGCTTCGCCCGTGGTACCTACATATTTAAACTATCCTATCTCTCAAGTCAGATCGAACTGCACATGGTGTGCGAATTTTATTATAATCGGTTAAGTGGTTTAGGAGTCCATTGAGGACAAACATTGTGACACGAGATTTATATATATTAAGATTATGTAAATATAAAAATGAAACAAGTTTCGCGTTGTCTCGGCATAACGTGTGAACGGCTGAACCGATTTCGATAATTCTTTTTTTATTATATTCCTTGAAGTACGAGGATGGTTCTTATGTAGAGAAAACGTAAATACGGGCAAAGCCGGGGCGGACCGCTAGTTATTTATACAAATCATATTAACAGAATAGAAAAAGTACGAAATACCTTGATAATACCTTGGGCTGTTCTTAATCAAACCCTCATAATATAAAGAGCTAAAATAAAATTATTATAATATTTAATAGACAATAAACATACAATTTCAAGAACCGTGCACTTATCATCGAATTAATGCTGTTTTTGTCATACTTTGTTTAAAATGTGATAATTAAATTAGCATTGTATTGTATTGTTGCGAAGGAAACATTGTTGTTTTTATTGTTATAAAACCCAGAATATATATTTGAATCAAATTGTTAGGTTTATTTATTTTAAGTCCCAAAATAATGTAATTTAAATAAAAATCATAATCGATTAATATTGTTAAAGCTTTATTCTTTTCAAACTTACATTTTATGTAGCTTATTCCACTTGAAATTTTCAATATAATTCCCGAAATCCACGTTTATATTTTCATGCAACTGCTGCTAAAAGCGAAATTAAAATTCCCGTTATGAGTCCATTTACTTATTACGCAGAAAATTATCAATAATTTGGCAATTACGAAGGACATTCACAGATCACCAGATTTAAAGAATTATTATTATTTTCCTCGTTATGTTAAAAATGAAATTTTATAAGATAAATAGCATAATAATTTGTGAGACAACCTGTTAATTACGGAAATATCCGTGTTAATAAAAACCTTATTAAATATTCACATTGTCGTAGCCTCGACCCTGAGGTCATATAATATTATGTTTTTACTCCAAAGCAATGTTGCGACTGTAATTTTAACCGGTTAAATCGGTTTATTGTTTATCCATACTAATTACTTATATCATTGTAAATGTGGAAATTTGTATGTCTGTCGTTTCATTTAACGGAAACTGAGAGAGGTAAGATTTACAGATCTCCAGATTTCAGCCAGACTTAGATATACTAATTTTATTGATAACGGTTTAAAACGATTAGTTATATTTCAAAGATAAAACAATTATACCACTTTTGAATTTCCCTTAGTCATAAGTCTAGGAATAAAATAACTAACTTATTCTTTAGGACTAAACACGACTAACGTATTGAAAACTCCCAACGGGATTAAGAATAGGGTTTTAGGACAAGAATAAGAAATAAGTACAGACATTAGGGTCCGCAAAGTCGACGGTCCTTCATTGTCGAAGCCCTACAATTTTTTGTTACTTCAATGGATAAAAATAGCAATTTAATAATATAGTTTAGTCCTAATGCGCTGAATCAAACCGGTTGAAGCGGCTTAGTAGTTAGTTAGCGTTTATTTTTAAATACATAATTATTTATTACTAGCTTCCGCCCACGACTTTGTACGTGCATCCCCGTTTTCCCCCGTTCCCGCAAGAATTTCGGGAAATCCTTTCTTAGCGGATGCCTACGTCCTAACATCTACCTGCATGCCAAATTTCAGCCCGATAAGTCCAGTGGTTTGGGCTGTGCGTTGATAGATCACTATATCAGTCACCTTTGAGTTTTATATATATAGATTTTTAGTATTGAATTTTATGTTACTTCCAAAATTCAGTTTAATAAAATGTACTTTGAATGATTCGTGGATGAGCAAACCTTCCATATTATGCCATTTAAGTAGAAATTATTACCATAGGTATACTTATTGCCATAAGCTCTTTTTATTAATATAAAGTTAAGTATAATAAATTTACTTTTAACAAAACTGTAATTATTTTCGTCTAATTGGGTGTTATTTCTAATTCTGTTATAGTCTCCGTCGACTTCGTAACTTAATCTAACACTTAATTTGTAAAAGAAGGTCAAAGTCGCCAACTAGCTACTAAATTCTAAACTCAAATCCTTTCAAATTACCTAAGTTCCAACTATAAATTAATTTAAAATTAATTTTGTGTAGCTTTGCAGAACTCTCTATAACGCAGTTTAAATTTCAATACAAGATAACAAATGTAAAGTGGGTCGTGTTTAATATCAGTTTCTATTCACTTTGGTGTCAATGCGTTGCGATTGTGACATGCCGGTTTAATCACTCGTCTTTTGTTGCTCCAGATTTGTTCCTATTGTACAGTTGAATGCAGAACATCGAGCATGCATCGGTTTTAATTCCTTGCTTGGTTTCAAAACAAATATAACGTTTATAACCCGGAATATTGGTTGAAGTTTTGATATTAAGGCGCACCTTCATGACTGCAGATTTTTTGTGAACAAAAGCAATTTTACTTGAATTATGTGATGACTATGAACAAAATTATAAGTTCTGAATTTGCAATTTGGTCGTTGTTACGTAGGCATAAAACTGAACATGCTTGCGGTGTACTAGTTATTCTTTAGTAACGGTTGTTTGACACTTTCGTCTAAGTATTGGTAGAAGGTTTGTCACGTTATGTGGTTTTATTTCGGGGTATTGTACTAGTTTCAAACTTATCATAACCGTATACATAATATTATTTGTAACAAAATCTTGATGTGTTCCTTTTGGCGGACGATTTGCACCAATAGAGCAACGATTTGTTGGTTAGGAAGTTTCTATTATAATTATAAATGTGAACATGGATTAACATGCTTGTATTAAATTATATTAACAAGAACGTATTATAACGTAACGTATTCTATTAACTAAAAATTATTTTTGCATTCAAATATACATTTCACTTTTTCCTTATATATCTTCCATAATATTTCATTCTTTACCTATTATCATAAAATTGATGATTATTGCTCGACACACTTTAATTACTCACAGCATAAATACTCCACCAAATATTCTAATCACGCTATCAAATCAATCTGTTCTTAATTTTCAGAGAAGAATACCTGGACTGGGGCATTCATCAGCTCGACACGATCATCGAAAGGGTAGAATATGCTGGGAACCACTACAAATCCCTTACAAGATTCGGGGACCATGCCTTACATCACCTGTTTCCAACATTAGACCACGCAGAGCTCAAATACCTTTACCCGACTCTACTTGAACATTGTGAGAAATTTGAAATGCAACTGCGAATGACAAACTTCTACCAAGCTCTCCTAAGCCACAGCAAACAATTAATACGAAAACGACCAAACAATTTCACGAAAAGAAAACTCATTTCATAATAAATTGTAAAGACTGGGCTTATAGTGTGTCGTAGGGACTGAGAGAATCAATCCATTACATTACATTATCAATTATTTAATAAATTATGATATAACATTGGGACTGGATTAGAAATGTATACGTATTTTTATGTAGAAAATAAATTATGTATTACAATACCTAAGTTAAGGATACAGGCTGTTATTTTAGAAGTAAGAATCACTAAGTCATTTTTTTTTCATAATAATATATTTCATACGGATTTCGGTAATATTGATGTGGTTATACATTAGCATATTAATTAATTATATAAATTATAATATGTTTTTAAGGCCTAAGTATTAATTATCAAGTTTATACTTTACAATTTTTCTTTATGACCAAATGACCAATACTTACCTCATTGGATACAATGTAAAATTATGAAGACATAAATAAAGTTATTTTACACTGCATTATAATATTTTAATTTGTATTTTCTTGATCCCATATTATCTTTAGACACCCACACTTTGCAATAATATTTAAAAAAAATCTAGTATTTAATGAAAATTAAAACATAAATTAAATAATCGTTAAAACACACATCGATTTAGTTATTTATGATATTATTTCCTCACTAATGTCTTATAAAATAGCTTTTCAACTAAAATAGGTAAGTCTTAAGTCTTCGTTGTACACAACGATGTAGAGCCCACCTGTTACACGCTTTTTAAAATGTTTAAGAGAAAACACTCGTACTATACAACTCAACCTTACAACAGAGTGCTTCAGAAAAATAGTATGTTAATTATAAACACTCTGTAACTTTTATACGAGTTTGTTGTTTTATATCTTAACTAAGAGTTAATGTGGGCTAAAGTTCAAAGACTCACCACGCTGCTCGTCTTCTTACACGTAGCATACTAGGTATGTATCTATATAATATTATTACCAGGTATTTTTATTAGATAAATTTAATACACTGCAATGTTAATCTATTAATAATATCTTTATTATAAAACAACCTACTTAAGTAATTTAAGCATAAAACTATTTAAGAATAAAACGGTAACTAATAAGTTCAATTATTATACTTAGGTCATTATCACCAATCAAATAGGTATTAAAAATACGTTAGCTTGCAATCTTATTTAGGTGGTATACAATAACGTGACCCGAGGGATATACCTACTTGCAATTTTTTTTTTAATTGATTTAACTATGAAAAAAGTAACGGATATTAATAACCCGGATTAAATTCTATGAAAGAGAAAAATACAAACACGTCGGCAATAAAATTTATCATTTAAAAATTAAAACTCATTCTAGATATCATGACCCAGATTATCTAGGCTACTTAGTTCTAGGTACACAAATTACCGGGAATTTGCAAAAATCAATTTAAAAATAGTTATGCGATTAAAACATAATTAATTACTAGACATTAATTTTATGCTAGTCATGATTATTTGGATGTGCAACTCTTGCAGAACACTATTGTAATTATATTTTATTTATAAGTTGTTGTTATTTAGTAGTTAGGTAGGTAGTAATTGATTGTTTTATTGCATATTCAAGCATACAAAATTAAAATTAAATTTGCCGTAGATTTAATCATGAAAATGCGTTTAAATCAATAAAAATAAATTATATTCGATAAAGAAAACGTGACCAGGTACAAAAATTAACAATAAGGTACATTCAAATAACTGTGGCAGTATTGTACTAAAGTGATTACTTGGAGATAATAATATTTTTAACATATTTTATTATTTACTCGATAAAGCTTGTAGCTCACCTTAATATTTCTTGAGTAGTGCGGTATATAGTTAATAATATTATAATGCATCACGTTATAAATAAATTATTTACAAAATCGTTAAATAATAATATAAAATGAACACTCATTACACGCTTTACACTATTTATGAGCCTTAAAACGTGATTCATCCGTGATCCTGGTGGATTTACTTGCATCTGAGAGAGTTTATGGTTTCCAAGTTATATAATGTCTATAATATCATCTGCATCTCTCTGCAATTGTTTATTTAATTTACACTATATTCTGCAATATTTTTTTTTTTAATTTTAATTCATTGTTTACCAGAATACATGTTTATAGTATCAATAGTTATAGTGATTATTTGAAAATATGATATCGAATAATAATGACATTAGGGCCACTGAATAGATTATTGATGATAGATGCTGATAAATAATCAGCAGTGTAGATATTCATCTAAATGTTCTTATGATAATGTTCATAATATGTTCGAGTAGTAAAATATGAGAAACTTAATACCTATTTACATATCAGAAAGAATTACATCAAACAACAAGACAAAATAGAAATCTGGCCCACTGACATCTTCAATAAGAAAACTAAACATAGGTACTTACGTCATAGGTATACTATTTTTCCAATATTATAATAACCCTCATTCTGGTAAGTAATATTACTTACAAAATAGCCGAGGTCACTAAACTAGTAAAACAATCATCTGTCATTGGAAAGAAAAAAGAAATACACTATGAATTTTAAACCTGCATCGTGTTGCGAATAAATAATTAATGATTAAATTACAATCCACTGGACATCTCTATTTATGCTAATAGGGCAAATGATACCTGATTCCCAATCATAAATCTACAGGAAGGTACCTAATTATATGATTTCATCTAAGAGTTTGGAAATTTAAATCATTAGATGAAATACCATTCAAGAAATTCGAGCTGAAATTTTAAAGTTTTAATGTCTTTGAATTACTCTGAATTAACTTAGCAAAGATGTTTTAGGGAGCGAAACTTCGTTCTAATTTGCAGCTTTGGTGAAAATATATGGCCTACAACACTTTCCTCTTAGCAATTTCACACGAGCGCTGAATAATTAGCGAAGCAGCGAACACTTTTTAGGAATAAAAATTGCAATGGAACCTAGCTAATGTTGCTAAACTTTAGTTGGGAGTAACTTGAACAATTTCAGTAAATTTCTCGGAAACCTGCTTTACAAAGTTGGGTAAGGAATTTATTTTGTATGATACGCATTATTCTGATGATAATATATCCTTGTCGGTTATTTGTTGAAGAAAATTATGAATGGCAATTTCAGCACTTATAGTCTGGTTATATGATATATATATCTGGTTCTATTTTTAGTCTGACGCAGACTAAAAATAGAACAAATACAGTAAATTCAACTAGCTAATTATGAAACGTTGATCCATTGCAAAAAAAAAAACAATTTTGGAAACCAGTACATGTTGATAAAATGAAAATTAGCTTTTATTTTTTTTGTTACCTTCGATACGAAATATTAAGAATTAAATAAAAATTCACGATAAAATTGATCCGAACGTTTTTTTATTTTATAAGAATAGCTTCGTAAGCCCTAATCTCAAATAATTTCCCAAGAAAATGTATGACAAATTTCCAACGTTGGATAAATCTTGAAGGTAGCGTTAAAAATAATAAGAAAGGTGAATAAAAAATGACTATGGTGCGAAAAGAAGGTTGCGTTCTTTGATATAATTATAGGTTTTTTTTATATGTCAATGTTTGCATATACCTAGTAACCTATCTCTTTTTTTAGTATTTGTACTAGGATAATTTATTATTATCATACGTTTCTTGGCATTTCTGTGGAAGCGCTGTGACAAGCGGAGAGACGGAAAGCAAAGTTAGTAATAGGGTCACGCACCCTTTAGTTAGGGAACCCTAATAAAGTACCTACTTCAACGTCGATCTTTTGTGAAGGTTTGACCAATTCCTTGGTGCGAACGTGACCCAATAATCAATTAGTTGATTTGTACCAATGCATGTAAGACTACTTTCAAATAAATAATCCGGCTCCTACTGATATTATTAACTTGAAAATGTATGAGATGAGATTCATAAAAGACAGGTTTATTTTTACATGGGTACACCCGACACCGTACATCGCGATTAAAACTGCGGGCTCCAGCTATTTCACTATAAATACATTATTGCAATGGATCTTGGGGAATGTTCATTATTCAGTTAAATTGAATTCGATGCACAAGCATGCATAAATAGTTGAGAATTTCAAAATTTATCAAAGTGAAAACCATTTACTTGAATTAATTTTACAAAGCTCGCCGATTTAGTTGAACTGAGCTCTATATTTAGTAGACTTATCAAGCACTGCAGACTCATGTTTATGACATCATAAAATAAACCCGTCTTTACCAGTATTTTTGGCCGAATTTGGCGATTTCCTAAATATATTTTTATAGTGCTGATGATAAACTAGATTAAATGATTAATTTTTTATAATATGTCGCAATTATCACGGAATAAAAAAAAACAAAATAAGTACATTTCATATAGAATTGTCCAGTCATACAACCTTTATATAGCTTGTTGTACCCATTTCAAGACATAATTAATTAATTCATTACATTATTTTTAAATGGGTGAACACAAAACTAAGGATCATGTTCGTTATAATATTAAAATATTCAATAGATTTTTAAATCTTTAACGCCTTGAATACTTTTTGAGCAAAATTGTTGATAACAAACATAGCCATTCAGGCGTTATATAATGAATTGAATCGTTACCATCATGTTAAATTTATAAATACCGTTTGTTAAATGAATGAACAAAATATGTGAACACAAATAAACGTAATTCTTGGTTACAATATTTAACTAAGATCTTGGCAAAAATATAAGTCTTCTAGGCGATTGCTTCTATTTTCACACAAGAAATCAAAAACTATCTTAGAAGATTCAGTTGACTATGAAATTCCACCCAAATCATATCAATCATTCAGCGGCTACGATGCCATATTTGATACAATTAAAATAATACAAAGGTGTTGTATTATTCTTACCTAGTTACCAGTCCTTTTATAAGAGTTCAGATAGTCAGATAGAGTATAGTTTTTATTACAACTTCTGTGCCACTTTCAACTGATTAATTGCAATAATAACTATTATAACGATACTTATTACATGTGAACATGATATAGAAATTTCGGTGGAACATTATAAAGCGCTTGTATGAGATTATTACTGTGAACACGATGTTTAAGCTTGAAACCACCCTCATTACACTGTCACATAATTTGCACCCGTTAATACCTACTACAAAACCCAGACAAATTACAGAGTTAGGTATGCGAGTTAATGATCACAAGTCTTTGCATATTCCGCTTACTATTTTAATATTACAATATATTGGGATGGGAAAACCGATCTTACAATAACGCCCAATATCCCTCGTTGGAGTACCATGCGAGTTCTTTTTATTTCTTTTTCTTATGTAACAATTCATAATTTCACTTCTTTTTTTGTTTCATAATATTGATGTGCTATGTGTTTTCTGTAAGATTAGCCTAAGATTTCCACGTCCTTACGATGTGATTCCCAATATCTGCTCACTCTACTTGAATCTTACAATGTGAAAACAAACTAATTACTAACCTTTAGACAGAGAGATAATAAAAACAGTTATTGATTCAAATAAAGAAGACTATGGATCAGTTAAGATCAGAAACATAAATATTTGCGCCTGTGAATCCTTTCTTAGTATTATTTGCCTCAGTCGTTTTCGTACTAATTGGTATCCGCTACTTTTTAGTTAAAACGACCCGTTAGTTTCCATACAAGCTTCGCTAAATTCGGGATCAAATAACATGTATCCAGACATACGTCTAATCTATACTATATAATAAAATCGTAGGAGAGTCGAAACTGTGCATTGATATATTTGATAAATAATACTTGGAGCGTGATTCGCCTGTTCGTCTGTATATATGTCTAGGTTAAACTTACTGCATGTATTTACTTAACTACTGCGATAGCTTGAGACCTGATAAAGGACATAGGTTTGGTTTTATCCAGGAAAATGCCACGAGAACGAGAACTATGCGTGTTTATCTGAAACTTCGCGGGCGAAGCCGTTGACGGAAAGCTAGTTATATTATTATACATATACAAAAATGTATCCAAGTCCCTATACATCAGGTCACGCGTGAAAACGTAACAAATAGACAGTTACTTTCGCATTTATAACATTAGTATGGACACTCAAGCGGAAGTCTCCACGGTTGTATGGAAGGCTTCTGAACGGTCAACCGGCAAACGAGGAAGCCTTTGCATCGAGGTCACGGTCAGATTATTCTTATGTGAATTCATATTCTAAACGATATATTATTGTTCAAATTCGTTCATAATGATGATGCTTGAGCGACCGTTACACGAAAAAACAAAACAAAATTTTAATTAGACGATTTACTTCTCATTTTTTTATGATATCTCACACTTATCACAATCACAAAAACAGATTGTTTTTGATGTTAGTATTTATATATTATTAAAGTAACCATATTTTAATATTGTCGGGATGTGAATTAAACTATAGATATATTACACGTAGCATTAAAACTATTCAACTAACACAACTGCTAAAGGTTAAGGTAGGTGTGAAGTTGTTGGAGAGATCATAAATTCTAAGATGTTTCTCATACAAGCTTGAATCTTTACACGTTCCATTTATTTAATCTATGAATAGAATTAAATTGTATAGTTACATATTTTAACGAGATAGGACCACGAATTTGGAATATTTTAATATGGTTATTTTAATGAAATAGAAATTAAGTTTTATTTCAAAGGGAGACATAATAATTAATGCGTTAGATCTATTTTTTGTAATACCTAATTAATAATTGTATCTATGTCTATAACTCTAAATAAATACAACAAAGTAACAACAGAATGAGCAACAGAAAAATGCAACATATAGGTACAATGAAACTCTCCTATGAAAAGATCCATACGAATCTAACATTTAATTAAAGCCTCTAATTGGATATTCTTATCACGAGTCAATAACTAAGGTATGCACTGATGAAGCCCTGTATAAATTAAAAAGTAAGCCGCATCCAATAAATACAAAGTTAACCCCGTGTATGGGACTTTTTAAAAAGTAATTTACGCGAAACAGGGTTAGGGGTGAAATGAAAAAATAATAAGGCAAGTGAGTACGCAATTATCCCTTTTCATATGCGACGTGCTTAGATGCTATAACAAGGGTTTTTCCCCTGTTCAAATAAATTCTAAGTCAGTTCTCATTATGAGATTCATGGTATTGCGCTCATGGGGCATTCTTTGTGACTTTGAATGAGTATAATTTAAATTTCGGATGGAAATTGCTCTAAATTGTTATTATAAAACGAAATTTATGGATAATCTTTACGTAGTTGGTAAATAGAATTTATGTAGATTGTAGGTATTGTAGGATGAGTAACAAATATTGTAATAAAGTACATATTAGTTTTCATAAATTGAAGGATCCGAATAAAACTAGGTACATTATCTATAAATTATAGGCGTACCTATGTATCGTTAACTTGCCCTTACAAGGACAAAAATAAAGTAATTTTGCTTTATTTTAGAAATTATTTTAAGTGGAAGCGTAGGTATTTAATTTTTCGTTTTGTACTTTTTAACTACATCGTAATTTTCAATGCATTTTGGATTCTAGATATAACACCAGATGATAACTTTAATAAGCCAAAAATTCATGATCTTGTGTCCCTCGTCATTTTTATCAAGCGGCTGTAAATGTACCTACGTATCATTAAAAAGTTTTACGCAGTTCCAAAAAATAATGGAGATGAGAAAAAATTTTAATGCATGAAGTATAAAAATCAACAGATTTATGTTAATAATAAAGTTACTTGATACTAAGGCTTAGCTTCTAGATGGTCTTGATCGCTACGGAAACTTCAAGGTGTTGTAGACTTGTAAGCCGATATGAAACATGATTCTAATCATTTCCTCTGAAATATAGTCCATATCTGCGGTTTCCATCACATGAAGATTCACGTGAAAATATGTCAAGTTCAAAATTCGAATATCTGCATGTCTCTAGACGCATTACAAGGCATTGCATAAAACAAAATGTAGATACGAACGCGCATTTTAGAGGTCTGATGAAATATTGCTTCCGTGAGTTATATTTAGAACTATTATATTACTATTTGTGGACTGCATAACATAAAGGATAACACGAAAATATGTCAAGACCCTTCTCATGGGCAAATATTTACTGACAGATGCTTGAAAAAAGTTTGGTTTGGATTTACGTTAGTGTTTAGTTTAATACGTTAGTGTCCATTAAAATTTGTGAGGAAGTCTATAAAGTTTTAATTAAGGACTTTATGTCCAAATTCATTATTTCACACAACTATACTTATACTGTTACATGGTATGTTTATCCATTTTTTGCCGTACACTATGAATAGACACTATACATAATACTTATTCTAAAATATCATTGACTATAAGTGATGATAACCACATAATGTAAGAACTAAAGTAACTTAGATATTGAAATTTTATATTATGTACTGTTTCGTGAAGACATCGAAAGCTAAATTCGGTATCGAGGGTCTCTTTGAATATTTTAGACACAATAAAAAATGATAACCATCTGGGGTGCTCCAGGCAAACGGTATAAGAATTTTACAAAATAAACGAAACGATTCCAATCATTACCTCCAGCAAAATACACATCATCCTAATTCCTAATACGTATTACGTATTTAATCCAGCAAAATTGGTAGGTACACTTTTCTTTTGCGAAAAAAGGAAAACAAAAAAACGTATAAATATTGAAAGCAACAAACTCCCTGAAGAGTCGTTTCGCGCCTGTAAAAGTGAGGCGTGACTTTAATTTTAAAGCAAGTTAATGTGACACAAGAGTAGTTGCATGGTAAAGTTTTTATGAGTGTCGGCTGAGAAAAACTTCCTAATCTACTGAGTCATTTAGTCTCGACTCCTAAAAACGTGTAATTAAGACTCTCCCGGGACGCCCGGCTTGCTCATAAACGAAATAGGAGCTTTAAATCTTTCTCATTTGTTGTAATCGTCGAGGAGATACCTTATTTATGAATATTTGACTTCGGCAGTAAGAGTACCCCGGTTTTAGATTCAATTTCGCTGCAGCGTCGAAGCAACGAATTTACTTTAACAACTATTTCTACAAGTGTAACATGCATATAAATTACTTAATAACAGGCAAGAGTAAAATTCCGTATTGTCGTGCTTAGAAAAGCAGAAATACTCAAATATTTTAATAGTTAGTTAATTCAAAATTCTAGCGTTATTAAATATTTCGAAGTTGAATTATTTTTAAGTACCTACCTACCTATCACAAGCAACTGATACCTGCATAATTGGTACACTTTTTCTTTTACGAAAAAAGAAAAACAAAAAAATGTATAAATATTGAAAGCAACAAACTCCCTGAAGAGTCGTTTTGCGCCTGTAATACTGAGGCGCGACTTTAATTTTAAAGCAAGTTAATGTGACACAAGAGTAGTTGCGTGGTAAAGTTTTTATGAGTGTCGGCTGAGAAAAACTTCATCATTATTCATCTACATGTGGCAGTTATTTTATATTAGTGGTACCTAGTTATTATATACTATAATAATAAATAAAATTTGTCCAGACCAAAAAACTAATATATTTGTATGTATATGAAAAAGAATAACATAACACTTCAACACAATGGGGAAGTTTTCCACTACTAGAAGAAATAATAAGAATGAGACAAAAAGTAAGGAACAGCGTAATAATTCCATTCAACTTGTTCCCATGGAATTAACATTCAATTGTGATTTGTTTCGTAAAACTGTTCACAGTTTTAGTGATAATTAGCTGATGAGTTATGACCTGATGCGTAGAAAGTTTCATAAGATGTCGTTTATAAGCGTTCATAATATGTAAATTGGTTTATTTTTATTTGGAATTTTATTAATTTCATTAATTTATTGAAAACACATTATTAGATTAGATATTATATCTCGAAATGCAAATGTTTTGTCACTGTGTTTACCTAATTTATACTCGCTGTTAATATAAATTAATGCTGAAATGAAAGTGAAATTTCTAAGTTTTGTAGAAATATTCGTATTAACATAAGAGAGCTGCAGTGTTTGTTTGTTAGCTTGGTAAATTGAATGTAATTATCTCAGGAACAGGTACGAAGTTGAAAAAAAAATTGTTAGATGACCGTTGGAGGAACTGTAAAAGCACCCTACGAACTATAAGAGCAGAATAGTTAATAAAAAATATAGAATTGATCATTGTATTGTAGATGTTAGCTTACACGTTAAAGACACTTTAAAGTTTCATTCATTTAACTTCTGGGCAATATTGCTGACAGTAAAAATCTATATTATGTTAATACCCTTTGAAAGGTCGCTATAGAAACAAGGTTTCAATGTCAGCTGTAAAAAGGCTGACCTTGACTGTTACATAAATAAATATCGTTGGTCATTTCTTCGGGTCTCGTGCTACAGATATAACAATTATTATAACATTAAATCTATAAACCTACCTATATATGTAGAAAGCTGAGTCAGTTACACCACTTATAACTCAAGATCGGATGAACGGATTTTAATTATTAGGTATATTCGTATCGGCGGGATCCAATATAAATGATACAAATTTGAAAAAATAAATAAATAACATCCGGGCGGAGAGGGGACAAAGAGAGCTAATTACACTTAACTATGAGATAAATGTATTATGTAATTAGGTAAATAATTCAGAAAATTAATAACAAATACCTAAACTAGCCAAATTTTCTTAATATATCTTCATTTAAAATCAGGGGTTAGGTATAAAATATACTAGATTTCCGCCCGCGGTTTCGCCCGCGTTTTCAAAGAAAAACTCGCATAGTTCCCGTTCCCGTGGGATTTCCGGGATCAAACCTATCCTATGTGTCCAAGTTACCCTCTATGTGTGCTAAATTTCATTGTAATCGGTTCAGTAGTATTTGCGTGAAAGAGTAACAAACACATACACACACACATCCTCACAAACTTTCGCATTTATAATATTATTAGTAGGAAGGATATAATTTTTTTTTTAATATAACAAGCCAAAACTATTAAGTTTTTATTGCATAAGAAGATAATCCTACATACTACATACTTCATTATATAATTGTACGCAAATCGCAAGCGTAGTAAGTGCTCTAATTAATTTAACCATTTCAGGGAACTTTTAATTAAGTCAATTGCATTGGGCAATACGATTAATTGCATTACAATTCCTTAATACATATTTAAATACCATTACTCGTTAGTTAATGTTTTTCAGTCGATTATAAATTTTTATAACGATTGTTTTCAGAGAAATTAAAAAAGTGCTAATTTAAAGATGTTAATGGACAAAAGAAAGTCGGTAATGTAATACCTACTAAGTGAAATTTAAAATGTTCTCATAACTTGAGAGTATGTGAAGAACTATTATTTCTTTCAATTACTAAAACGTAAATTAGAATTTTGTTATTGTATGCGTAGATTTAGCTTTAGAGCCTCTGCGCATATTTAATAAAATAATTGAATATTTTTGTTTAGTTTACTTTCCTACTAACAAAGCAAGCGCTTTTAGCACTGAATATTAATATTTATTATCAGTTGTTTTATTTATTTATCTTGTAATAATTATATATTATAAGATAACATTGTTTTTTGCCATCATAGCAAATACTTAAAATATTCCAGGAACACCTTGTAGGCAAGAATATTCTCCTCATTGTATAAATGAATCGCTCAATCAACGTAAAAAACATAAAAAACAGAGTACCTATTTGCTAACTAACATAGGAACTAACATTTATCTACTCAACGAGGCCTTTCCTTCATCAAATTTCAAGTTTTCAAATTCTAGGTATTGGAGCCTCAATGGATACGAAATGGTGACCCATTGCATGACGTCATCGTGCCTTCGGAGAAAGTGCCGCATTCTGCATCACTCCATACAAGATTTAGGTATGTAATTTCGACGAAGATTGAGAATAAATCGGTTGTGTAATCAATAATTTACCGGTAATTTATCAGTTTAAGAACTTCGACACGTGTGAAATTGTTTGATATTACTGAACGAATGTCGTCCATTTGTCAGGAATTTTGAATAACTTATCGATACGTACGTTACGTGAAATGTGCGTAATTATAGTCGAGCCAATTTAATAGGCAACATTTGACGTCCATCAATTTTATCTTCGAAGAGAGGTAATCTGCTTAAAAACATCGATTAAAGTGAATTAATCGATACGGATTTGAAACATTTGTCAATCGAATTTATTTATTTTGTGATGATTTTTATCCACAAGTAATCAATGCATTCGATTATAAATGTCAGATTTCGATTTTAGAGAACATCTCTGGTATTTAAAAAGAAAAAATGTTTATTGACACAAAATTGTAGCGACGTCAGTTCTTCAATTCATAAATTGTTTATTATGTTTAGAATGGTTTATCATTAAAATGAAATCTTAAAATTACTTGTGTCGGTCATTATTATTATAAATATGTAATCGTGATTGAAAAAAGTTAAGCAAATGTGCAGATCTAACAAAACGAAATATCATGTTATTCTATGTCGTCGTTACTAGGTTAGGTTGTTGAATTTTGTTGAACTGTCAAATGTTGCCTATTGAAATGGCTCTACTATAATATTGGGAATTATTTTAAAATAATATCAACGCATTCGTGATTCATACAGGATTTAAACAAGATGCTTTTATACAAATAAAAATGAAAACAATTTTGTAAAATTAAATTAAAAATTAATAAAGCCGATTTGATTCTTTTTCATAAATCATCAAAATCGATTTACCATTAAGGTCTGTGTTTTTGTTTTCTTGTGTTGTGGTCGAATTGAACCACCTCCTTTTTTGAAGTCGGTTGAAAATATTCATTTCATGCTATGACCAACAAGTGCGTCACCTAACGGTCGCGGTGTGAGACAGATGGACTATAAACAGCAATCAAATAGAATAGACATACAGAAAGAAAACAAATTTTCCGTATATAAATATTACACAAAATACGGTTCTGGTGACAGTAAAAATCGTAATTTAGAACAAAATGTAAAAGATTTGTGATGTTATAAAAGCTGAAGCTTGTATTTCAAGTTTCAACAAATTATAAAAAAAAATTGTCAACAGTCAATCCTATCATATCCTATTATTTTAAGGACAGCTTAAATCAACTATTAAATAACATTACATGAGTTTGAAAGTTTTTATGTATTTACATTTTACATTTTGTAGCAAATATTATGACTTCAACAAGAGTTTAGTTTACAAATCCGGTCAAAATGTATACAGCAGGATCAATTAGGCTAACCCCAGTTACTTCACTAATGCTATTAACAGACGATACAAATTTAGTTGAAACTAGCGAACTGAAATCCTTATAAACCGAACATCTGCTAATGCCTAATACCATTAGAGTCAAAAGGGAAATAGCACTATACTACCTAAGTACCTAGCTTATCGCATGGCATAGTATACCTATAAAACAAAGTCGCTTTCTCTGTCCCTATGTCCCTTTGTATGCACGCAACGGATTTTGATGCGGTTTTTTTAATAGGTAGAGTGATTCAAGAGGAAGGTTTTAGAATATAATTTATTAGGTTTTGGATAAAGCGGGCGAAGTCGCGGGCCGTAAGCTAGTTGTATAATAGATATATAAATATGGTATAGTAAAAAAATAAGGAATGGATTTAATTTTATAGATAACTGTACTGATAAGTTATGCTACTAAGCTTTATGAACAAAAATTATATAGGATATTAGTAAACGGTAAACATGCAGTGCTATATTTTTCTTTCAGTGTTTTTTCTTTATAGTGCTAGTAATAAAACTCTTGCGTGTCATTATGTATTATTTACATACGTTTATGTTCCTACGCATGCCATGCAATTTAAGTAATTGTTCACAAGTTGGTACTATAACTAAATAGGAAGTATGCTTTATTAAGGTCTAATTGAGAAACTTGTAGCTGAGCTTGCATTATCAAGATTAACTAGTATTCATATTAAACCATTTGTATTTTATCATTGAAAATCTTTAATAGTAACTATGTATGTACATAATATTTTATCCTACTTACATTATACTAGCTGCTCCGCGCGGTTTCACCCTCTCGTGGCTCCACCCCTGTTGGTCGTAGCGTGATGATAATATATAGCCTATAACCTTCCTCGATAAATGGGCTATCTAACACCGAAAGAATTTTTCAAATCGGACCAGTAGTTCCCGAGATTAGCGCGTTCAAACAAACAAACAAACAAACTCTTCAGCTTTATAATATTAGTATAGATTATATCAAATGAAAACAACATAATACCTTTATTAGATAGATAACAGTTTAGATATAAGTAAATAGGTAGTTACTTATTATACCAAAGTTAAAAATAAAACAAACGTGTTATGTTTTAAAGCTTTATTAGCTTCTTCTTATCGTTTTGATAAGATGAAAAAGTTGAAGCTTAAACAATTATCCGCGTCGTTGTCTACTCAATTATGACGAGCCTTTTATCATTTTGAGTCTGTACTATGTTGGTAAGCCGCATCCTTGCTATGTAGTGGTAAATACGTGTAACAGTAACATGAGAATATGTCGGCGGATTGGAGAAGCGTTGTGGTTCAGTGTTTGAAACGTTTTTGTAGGTTATACGTCGTGTGTACGTTATCATAATGCAAAATAATATTAAATAAAACGTATTTTGGTAACTCTACGAATTTGTACAAGACGAAGTGTTTTCATAATTGAAATTATTTAAGGGTAAAGTTCTAATAAAGCACAGACTAGCACACTCAGTTCCGCAGAAAACTTGTTAAATCACCTGACTTAAATGTATAAAAAATAGAACATAATTTTAAAGCTTTTATTAAATCTATAATTCTCGTAAACCAATGACAAAAGTAGCTTTTCCAGAAATCAATTAAACAAAAGCTAAATAGTTCATTAGCTAAACATTATATATTGAGCTGCGTCGCTGGTTTAATCCGACGCACACAACGGTAACCCGTCAGTGTGGTGACGTTCTCATTCTTACCTGCGCGCGCGCGTGTCTCGAAGAAAGCCTCCGCCTCAGTGCTGACCTGGCGGCCGTCCCGACCGTACCGGCCTGCCGACCATGCGGCAGACATCGTGACTCCAGTGAAGTGACTTGTGTTACAGCGCAGTGCCCGTGCGTTAACCCCAACCCCTGATAGTGTAACCGGATTTTAAATTTTGGAACGCCCCGCGGCGTGAAAAAGGTTAGTACTAGCATTGTGATCATTTACGCCGATGTGAAAGTTCTGATCGGCCTGGCACACTTTTGGTTCAGGTGCTAGCAGGTGGGCGCGGTTCACAACCAAAATTCCAATCTCGTGAGACCGCTTTCGTAGACAACTTTCTTCCGAGTTTCATTGCTTATGTATCGCGTTTGATACTTTTTCGCTGGCTCGTAGTTACGTCATGTAACTTGGAGCTAACGTCCGTGTAAGAAGGGAAGACATCAACGCGCTCAAGCTTTTTTAAGCTCGTTAATGTCGGTGGTTTCGCAGACAAAAAATATTATTCGATACGCTTCCTGTCTGCCACGTAAACAAAAACTTAAAGCCTTTGTTTTATATATAGGTTTGTGCCATATTTCTTGGAGAGCATTCTAGAATGTTTGACCAAACAGTGGATGTAGATTTAGACTTGTTTTTAAAAAGACGATGCATAAGCAATGTTTACAGCGCCAAACGAGGACACTGCACATCTTGCGTCTAACCGGTCTGTTTACCGCCACGCTCTCCCTCGTATTATTTATCTAAGTGTTTCCTGTTCCTACCCTCTATACATTTTATAATTTCAATATTCTTAACGTTCGTTTTCGAGAATGTTCTTGGAAAACAGCAATTTAAATAAATAGGTATTAAATATTAATTGTTTCATTGAATTATCGATTGATCAAATCGCCGCGTTTTCACTAAGGCGCTTGTGAAACAATGTTTGAGAACGTTAATGATTGCTTTATAGATACTGCTTATAATAAATATTATAAATTGTGATATCGCAACTATTGAACAAACGCAAAATATCTACTTTACAAGCAAAATAAACGTAACGGACGGGAAACCGTAGAACGTATAAATAGAACCAGTTGCACCGCTCACAAGCAGTGCCATCGCAATATTAATTTTAAAAGGCAAAGCGGCGGAATCTCATCAGAATTCCAACCTGTGGCAGCTCGAGCGAGCCAAGTTAGCTAATTGTGATATTGCTCCACGGTGGCCGCATTACTCTGTACTCTAGCCACACGTCGCGAAAATACTTCCGAGTATCTCGTTCATACATCAAAGAGAACGAAAGAGACAAAAACTAGGTGCAATATGCAACAATGGCAAGCCAATGCTCGCTTGCACAGCTTTTTATGAACTTTGATATCTACTCTTTATTTTTAATTTAGAGGACCTTCTTGGTGTTAAGAAACTGTTCCTTAACCTTTAACTTTTAGAAATAAGAATGGTATGTATTTGTCTATTTCACCATCAAACAACTTATCCAATATTAAAAAGTATAATAAAACGTTGTAAAGAAAGACTTATACAATGTTTTAAAAATAAATCATCGAAAGCAAAATAATAGATACCGTCGCATTAAGAAAGGAGAAAATGTATTGTTTACAAAACATTTAATCCAATCCTATATAACATCGTAAGTCTACAAATGAAGACGAAAAAGTACATTAAGGGTTTCATTTATCTTGAACAGATCCAGTAACACATAGGATATTGAACTGTTGTTTTCTTTACTGAGAAATAAATGAGAATACGCTAACACTATTATTAGATGGGGTGTTACGCTTGGAGGGATTTTGCCACAGGAGTGGAATACTAGATAATATATAAGTATTCCACTTCAGTACGAAATAACTCCGTTATAAAAAGATAACGAATTGTTGATAGTAATTGCATTAATTTAAATCGTTTTAATACCTATTTTAATAACGTTTGGTGGTTTGATTGATATTGGTAAAAATTCCTACGTAATAAACATTTTAATCGTTGCAAAAATGCAGTTTTCCGAAAGAACCGCGAACAAAAAAGGGATAAGACGTTAAGCTTCCAGCGATTTTCTGGAGCCAACAGTACAATGCACCTATTGTATTGTAAATTTTATTGTATCAATTCTAGTCATGCATAAACACATAAGTTTATACGGAAACTTATTGAAGTAACTTCTTCAAAACTAAGATGTTTAATAAAAACAAGTAAAACCACATAGCTAAGTAGAAAACCGTAACCTCCTTTTCTTATGAAGCAGCTTGACAACGTTAGCTTTAACTTTGTAAACATTTTCCCAAGTTTAAGCACGGTAATAAATGAAATCCGAGGAGATGAACCCTCGAGGCGCTGCTCTTATTTTTCAGAGACACAGTTTTTATAATAATATGTTTGGTTTGTTTTTTTTTACGTATAACCTACTCAGATATCCTTTTATAAGTTTTATGTTCTAGACTTCACAATATTATTACGATTACTATGAAGCTTATTAATAAATCTATATATCCGAATTCAGATATGATAACAAAATTACATGATGACGATTTTTATTGATAAGTAAATAAATGTTACGATAATTTTTAGGATCTGAAAATAAACATCACGTTAAGCTGTCAATAGAACAGCTTAATTAACATAGTAGTAGTCTTCACCAATTACAACCTTCATTGCGTGAGAAGCTAACACCATTAAACGATTCATCTCAAAATGACTCTTAACAATTAGATTTACGAGTCATTATACCTTGGATCGTATTGACACAAATTTGTTGACCTTTGTCGTTTCTAAATCAATGAGCATCAAACTTACGGAATGTTTGTTATTCTTATATAATACGAGTAGTAGTGTAGAAGTAGAGTGTACACCTGGCAACTCAAGACTACAGTTACACTAGTCCGTTAGTGCGAAGGAGGTCACTCGTCGCGTGTCGACTTTCAATGCTAGAATTAGCGTTCGCTGAAACACTAATAAATAATCACGTTTTTAATTGACACAAATAATAGCTTCACTGAATATTAATTTAAAATAATAATTTCACATTACTCCTATTCACTAAATCGAACACGCAAACTTAGAATACGTTTCGTAAATTTGTTGCTTTTGAGCAAGGTCCTGTGGCGCAACGGATAACGCGTCTGACTACGGATCAGAAGATTCCAGGTTCGAATCCTGGCAGGATCGAGGTATACTTTTTTTATTTTAATTTTTATATTATTATTAACTACATAATATGAACCATGTAATTCGATTAATACTATTATTGATTGCGTTTTTTTAACAATATAAAATTATTAATTTTATGTTACTTACTATGAAGCATAGACGCACGTATTTCTAGTGTATTTATTGTATGATATTATTCATTATTGGAGACAAAAGGAAAACAAGTTTTTATTGCTACAATAAATTATCGATTTGTTCTCTATCATCTGTAAAATACAACGAAATGAGATAAGACAGTCTTTCCGCGCTATTTACGGAACAAAGAGCACTAATGAAATTGATTATCCAAAGGGTTTCTTTGCTTCCGTTGTCTGCAAACCATTGTCGTATAAAATACACTTCTGTTTACAAATATATTTTGAACTGTATCTGCTTTTCTTAAGTCGCAATATTGCTTAAAACCATTTGTTGACAGCTAAGTTTGTGGCAACTCATTGTATCGAAGACTATTCTTCGAAAAGTTCATAGTTGTATTTGTATTCGATCGCAAAAAACAAAGTCGTAAGTTTTCAAGATGAATGAATTGAAATGCAGGCTTAAGCTTTTGTAATGTTTACAGTAAAAATAAACTAGGAACTATGTTTTTTCAAACTGGTTGCATAGATCACTCGCAGCTCAAATATTTTTTTTAAAAACTTCTAGGTAGGTATAAAAATTGAAACAAAATTACATTTATATTAAATTCCCAATTAAATAAATTATTTAATAATATGAAAGCAAGAAATATTTAAGTAGATACAAAATAAACTACATCTCTGTTAGATTTACCAAAATACTCAGATACTTAGTTATAAACTTAGTATATAAAATGAATAAAATTGTTTAAAACCATTTACGTAATACTGATATTAGGATAAAACTGTTGCAAAGACCTCATCTGTAAGTATAGCACTAACCGTGTGCTAGCTAAGTGATTGCTATTTTATTTTCTTAAATAAACACACCTGTCTTTAAAAACATTTAAATGTGTATTGTGTAACTGAACAAACTAAACTGCAGTAAGGTCTATTCATATAGCTATAGAGTATTCTATTATGAATAAAAATATGTTTAAATATTAACACAGACATATTTCGCAAATTTATTGGATCGAAAACTCCATTGCTTTTTTGTTTATTTTATGCGGCAAATTTCATTACAACAACCGTTCTAATTTAATACACATTTTTTCAATGAAATAAACAATTTCATTCAATTTTTTAAATTCCAAGCCTGAGTAGAATAACGAAATAGTCGATCGTATGTTATCACATAAATATTTTTTTAAACAGCAGATGTAGGGACATCAGACAGCTTATGTACGTACCTACCTCTAAGCCTCTCTCAAATTGTCCTTAAAGCTGTAATTTATAAAGTAAATCCCTCATATTCAAACACGTAGGTACTTACATGGCAATATTAACTTCATTCAATATATATATAATGGGAGCACGTACAAACAGCAAGCAGTTTGTATAGGTAATGTTCTGTTGCGGTTTCTTCAAATATTCATGGCTCTAACGTTAGCCTTTCTAAACCGCTGCCCGGCGACAATTTCGATACTTAGCAAATTGAAAAGTGGATATTCAATTTGCTGCTAATTTTATAAAGCCTATTCCATGCACGAGGTATTTTTCTTTTGTATTTTTAGTGGCACTATTATTATTCTACCAAGGGTTTCTAATTTCTATGATAGAATAAGTAGGTACTGTTTCTCAAATTCTTCGGAAATCGAGTTTACTCCAATATTTATGATTTTAACTATCAAGGAGGCTTTGTATACCTACTGGCGAATGCAGCTCGAAACAGCTCTATGTTAGTGTTACCACTAACTGCCCCCTTGGCAATGTTAAAGGTCAAAGAATAAGCTGCGAAAACGTGTAACGTGGGCCGTGGCTATGGGTGAAGCATATACGCATTTGATCACCTACATTCTCCTGATTTACATTCAACTCGCATATAATATAGGTATTTAGGTGACGAAGAATCTTGATTAACGGTACAATGGTCTATCACATAAACCTGACTGAATGTTTGTTGGAATTATTAGTATATTTTAACTTTAATTTAGAGATCTATAAAACAATAATAAGCCTCGTTTTTTATAAGCAAATTACGGTTTAATTTTAACAGAAGTTTATATAAAATACAGAAAGCTTAAAGGTAATTTGTGAAAATTAATGTCAACCATACGGTTTATCCATAAATTATCCAAAGTTCGTCATTTGTTCCGTATTAGTTACGGTTTGGAGAGAACAAATTGATCTCATTTCCATGAAATACAACACTCTTTATTTTTATGTTAATTTTAATTTGTAGAACGTCTTATTTATTGTATTTTGTATTATACACAAGAAGCTTATAAATATCATTAGTTATACTTCAAGTCATTTTCAGTTTCCAAATCTACGCTTAATATTATAAAGCTGATGAGTTTGTTTGAACGGGCTAATCTCTGGAACTGCTGGTCCGATTTGAAAAATTATTTCGGTGTTTGATAGCCCATTCATCGAGGAAGGCTATAGGCTATGTGAAACCGCGGAGCGCAGGCAACTAAGTCACTACATAGTATAAAACAAAGTGGCTTTCTCTGTCCTTTTGTATGCTTAAATCTTTAAAACTACGCAACGGATTTTGATGCGGTTTTTTTTTTAATAGATAGAGTGATTCTGGATGAAGGTTTTAGTATATAATTTATTAGGTTTTAGTCAAAACAGGCGAAGACACGGATGGAAAGCTAGTTAAATATAGTATAACAAAAGTTAATCGAGTTTAACCGAATACTAATTGCTCATCAAATTATATCTAGACTCCATTTAATCTTAATTGCAAAACCATAATTATATATAACTGATATACGCAAGTAATTTGCATTAATTATAAATGTGCAGATTATTATTTTTAATTAAGTACCTAGTCTAGTTAGACAAGAATCAAATCACCTTCGTAATCTACAAGTAAACAATTTATATTATGTATGTAATTTTCAATTTGCATTAGCATTCCATAGGTACCCTGAGTAATCTAACTAATATTTCATTTTAGGTATTAACTAGGTATGTTGATATTGAAAAATTTTAATACTTACTAAGTAAGGTATTTAAGAAAATTTAGATGCAATTCATGAACCTAACTGCTGAAGTAATAAAACCACAATTCTCACTTCCGACTTATTTCATTGTTTAAAAACTACGCTCAATAATAATAATTAAAGGTTTCATTACAACTGTAATCACTTTACATTATACCAAATAGGTACGCGCAAAATTTTCTGAAATACAAATAAATATTCATACAAACTGCAAATTTTTTAGGGAACCTTAATTACTTTGCCTTTACAGTCAATATCTCTAAAAATTCTCGGCTTATTAACCCATATACGAGTTTAGGAAGTACAGCTGCGCTTATATTATTATCTAGAAGTGTTCAGGTAAGTCAGTAGTCCCCTTCTAAAGTGACCTTGCTTCATCGCAAGGCTCGCTGTCGTTCACCTCGCAGGAATGCGACCAATAATGCCGCTTTGTTGACGAACCAGGAGATAATATGAGGGAATTCACTTCCAATGACCTGAAATAATTGATACCACGCCCTACTTTTGTATTAATAAATCGCCATCTTGATACTTCAACGAAATAAAATAAAACGAGAAACATTTTAACGGCAAGACATGCAGTAAACGCAATCGAACTTATTGAGGAAAACATATATTATCAACCATATCTTATTGAAACTATATTACGTATACGTTATTCTGTAAAACATGAGAACACTAATATGATTAGAGTCATTTATATGCATAATGATCCGCTTTCTAAATCAGTCTTAATTAAAAATGCAATAGATAAAAGAAAGCTTGTGTATTACGTGTTATGTAAATCAATGCGTTATCTCATTTTGCTGACAAATTTAATCGAAAAAAAATTTTGTTTTACATTTTAATTACAGATACAGCTATTTTTATATTGGATGTTTCTCAAAGTATAGAAACATAATTAGTAAGGTATGGTAACCATTAATTTCGTATTTTATTTATTCTCCAGTAAAAAGATTCGTAAAAAGTAAATGTATTTTTAATGAAGAGTGCTTAACTTAATCCCAACTCCAGCGATCTAAATTTAATCCTATTTAATTCCAACACAAACTTATGAATTAATGAATTCACCCAATGAAGTCGACCTCGGCAAGGAATTCCGCGCCATATTGTTAAATCACCCGCCTAAATTAGTAGGCGAAATAAAGCCAACCACATCTAATTGTTTCCACTTGTAAAGTTAGCGAAATAACAATCGATTTAATTAAATCCCGGATTGGAGTGAGGTGTAATTTTAAGAATCTTTCTACGTTCACAAATAACAAAAGGCGTTGCTACTTACAATGATAGTGAAGCTTTAAGCTTTTGAGCGTTTAGCTACTATTATGTATTCTGTGCTTTTGATACGAAGACTTACGGGTACCTGCCTGCAACGAAACGAGTTGTCATTGTATACGAATAATTTGCTATAGGTACACATTTAGCACGCAGCTAATCGCTAACGTCAAGGAGATATTGCACAAAGTTATTTTAACCCACACCATGTTTCTTAACTACGTTCTCTGAAAACACATCGTATTGTTTATGAATAAGACATGTACAAATGATATTTTGATGCCATCATAATATGTATTTATAATGAATGAACAATAAATAGGAAAACGGGAAATTAAAATGATCATATCTTTTTATATCTGTTTGTTAAGATAAACAATGCCTTATATTTACATTATAAATACCATAGCTTTTCGACCTTGTTGAAATAAAAGAACAAACCACAAACCGGACTAAACGCTCATTGTGAAATGTGTATCGTGAAATCGTTTGAACTAGTTATAACTGTCGACGCTAACCATTTAGACTTTATGAATATTGTATTCTCTTTACCTTTAATAAAATGTAATACGTTAAATTTAAAAGAATATACGATGCTTCATTTCCAATTCATAATATTTCCTCGTATCATCAAATCAGCATTTTGCATAAAATGTTTGTGTCAAATAGCCTATTACTAATGCTGATTTTGCTTAGTTAAATACAAATATTCTCACGTTTATACTAGGTGTAATAAGACCTAGAGAATACGTGATCTTTCGATTCCTTTATGTTGAGTGCTCGTCATTTATTTTTATCGCACGATTATTATAAACATGCATACAAAAGTTTAGTCATGCGTTTTAATAATATTTGGTTCAAGTTCATATTATCCAGTCATTAAATTAAGTAATCGTTACAGACTATACAATTATACATCATACATGTAGGAAAGAAACATAACCTTTCGGCTTAAGCATATGTACCTACATACCTTTAATTTTCATTTTTACTGATTATTACTTATGAATGTGTTCAATCTTAGATTGCACTCTAGCACTTAATATTCCACTATCGTTCCAAAGCCATTGTCAGAATAATAAATGTTAACACAACATAGCCATTCGCTAAAGAAACCAACGATATCACCACGGCACTTTCGAGCATCGCCCGAATACAAAGTAATATTTCTGAGCCTCGTTTAAAGGGGTATAAGCGAAGTTGTTTTTTTCTATTATTTCTTTGTAATAAGATATTTCAACGTAGGCCGTTTGAAACTCGAGTTCTCTTTATAATACAAATACGGGAAAATCTTATTTGCAGAAAGCAAACTCATTTTACTAGGCAAAGATACGTATGGCATAATATTTATTTAAATAGATTTTACATTGAATTTGTTTGTATTTTAAAATAGCAATATTCTAATTCAAACAATTACGGTAAATGTTTATGTTACATCACAACTTTTCAAATAGCCCTTATTTACAATTTATTACTTTCTATAAAATCATGTTTCCAAAATATGCCACGTTATAAAGTGCTAAAAGCATTATTGAAAATGCAAGCCTGGGTTTATATTTATCGCGTGTGGGCCGTACTATTTGCTGCACTTCTTTCAATCCAATTTACAGGCGAGTCGCTGCTATGTGCCTGGATTGCCGAAGTTTATCAGCCACTACATACGATACATTGCCCATTCACAGTTTGTTGCCTTTTATTTTGCAAATACAAATCTGTGTTACTAGAGAACAATTGAAAGCACTGCAGCTAGCAGGTGAATTTACAATTGGTTAAACTTTTACGGACAGAATTGAGGGTTTGCTTTTCTTTTGACTGTGATTTCAATAATTGCCGTTTTTATTAGTCTGTGAAAGTTTCCGTCGTTTGAACAATTATTGCATCGCTTGTTGCGTAATGTGCATTAATAATGTATGTAGTTTCATTCGAACAAAATTACGTGCGAATGATTTGCTCAATTCAACAACAATACTTATTGTTGACAATTTTGTCAATGCATTATAAAATCGTTATGTCAGCGGAAGAAGTTTTCAAGGTTTTAATATCAACAAATTATAGTACGGATATACAAACAAGCACAGTGTGAAGGTTCATTTTGGTGAAATTGGTGCTTTTAAAAGTATTTTTTAATTTCGTATACGCTCATAAATTATAAATGTTCAATTAAATTTATTATGTATCTGTATACCTATACACTATCTACTATGTCTACCTGTACACTTAGCGAATAGCGATAAATATTTTGAGATACAAAATTATAACTAATAGAAAATAACGATATTGTCTGGTTCTTATAAATTGCATCTTGTATGACTTATTCTTAATCAGTAACTAAATAAATTATATCTATAAATAATTCAGTACACACAATTCCATCAGTAGGTATACACATCGAAAACATTAGGTACATTACTTGTTTGTGCAGATGTTTGGAACAACTCCAGTTTTTGTAACAATAACGTAAAAAGTTATAAACTGAGTAAATATAGGGACATACAGACAAAATATATAACCTGCGTTTTGCGAATTAAAACTAAATACATACCATTTTATTACAATGGCAGTAATTAACCAACCTATAATAAATATAGTAAAATAAAGTTTCAGGTAGTGAGAACATCTTGAATTCTTGAACCTTGAACTTTTTGCCTGAGAGCTTGCACGCCTTGCCAATACCGGTTGAGTCATTTATATATGAGTATGTGTACTAATATGTATCTGTTTTATATCCTGTTACCAAATTATTTTGAAGATTTTCAGAATCACTTGGATATTAAAATTGTAATTAATTACATACTATTTCTTGCAAATTCCTACAGGTACCATTGTTATTTAAAGGTTGATTCTAGTTATTAACGTTATCTTGTATTGATGTCTTAAAAATAACTTTTCCTGGTAACTAACTATTTTGATCTAAAATCTGCTGTGAAAGTAAGTCCTATCACAGCAGATTTTAAACCAAAATAATTTGAAAAAGTTACTTTTAAGACATCAATACAAGATTATGAATAAATTTCATGGCAGAAATAGGCAGTCGCCGACATAATAACTCATATTGTTTTAATGAGAAATAAAATTTAAATAACGTTCAATTTTAACACCTTGAAAACTTGACGTATAAATACTTATGACTCATCGTATTAGGTAATGCAAATAAATAATAGCGATGAGGTTACCGACATACCTTTATAAAGTGCAATTTTCTCGTAATAATAAACATTATTTATTGAAGGGAATGTAGATACGAGATGCTTGAGCAGATTTCTATTCAGGAATCACTTATATTAAAATAATAATAGTTTAAAAAAACTAAAAAACACGCTTTTTATAGAAAACCGAACTAAAAAATAGAAAATTTTATCAAATTAGTGTATTGTCATCGGTCCTCAATAAATCTACAAAGTTTGAACGAAATCTGGCCGTTTAAAGTGGGTCAAAATCGCGCCCAAAGAAGTCTGTTACAAACATACAAACATACAGGTGAAGCTAATATAAAGCGTGTAAAAAGGCTTAATTAATGAATACGTCTACTGTTTTATCTAACGTATTATTTTCAACATCACTACGTAAGGGTCACACGGAAATTCAAAAGCTAGTTATAATAGCATCACTTGTCTTGTTAGTTTCATTCATGCGCTTCGCCAGACTTCACAAAACCTTTTTGTTGCTCCAATCCTCTGACTCTTTTATGTAAACCCTCGCCATCGGTTTTGCCTTTTACTATTACACCGTTTTTCTACACCTTCTAACGAACGCTGTGTTCACGTTTGTTTATTCAACCCGTAGTGGAATGATTTACGAATTTATTCCTACTATTTCTTTTGGTTTAACGTCAATTTCGTCACAGACTAATAATAATATACTACGTATACAAGTTTCGTATTTTGATGGTAGAATATCGTCGTAGGTTCATAACGGAATACATATATGAATTATAGTAGAGCAGTAGTCATTTTAAAGTATTTATAACGGGTGTATCATAGAAACCCGTATTATAATAATGTAAATTCGAAGAACCTTCTATCGATCCGTTACACTTTATTAGGATAAATTAATTTAAAACGTACCTCCGTCTAAAAGTAACTATATTGAAGGTAGTTGAAGGATTAATACCAATCCTTCAAATACCTTCAAATTTATTTATAAGCAACCATTTTATTATAAATACCATTTAAAACATGAAATCCTGAAATCTCTCTCAATATTAAGTTAAATACTAGTTATAATGAACAATATGGTAAACTAAAGCTTAAAAAGATTCATTGTACGTAAGTAGCATTTCTATAAGGACGTGTTAAGGCAAAGAAAACTTTAGTTCCTCTCATCATTTACTAAATGAATGTCTAAAAGGCATACTGTAAAATAAGGCATCTGCTGGATACATTCTGCGTGGCTTGTACCGGTGCTAAAACAGCGAATTTATTGAAACCGGTTGGCCTTGCGAAACAGTCACAGACATCCTCAATTTGAATTCGAAATTGTTGGGTTAGTTCCACTATTGAATTCTTTATTCTATATTTACAATACATATATGTAGTTTCGATTTCAAATGAATAATTCTCGGAAAATTTGTTAATATCCAGTTTTACACGCTAAATTTGACGCAATAACAAAAACATTTGGTGAATCAGCGGACAGGTATTCAGGTAGATTTTTAAGTACCTAATGAAAAAAGGTACCCGGTGCATATAATCACCATTAACTCAGGGATATTCCTTTCGGCATACTTAATAATAGGATTGTAACTTACAACAATATGTTACCTTTTTAACAAAAAAATCCTAAAAGCAAATCGGTGAAGGTATGTCATGTCGCAGTATCAAATACTTACTTGTCTATGATTAATAACAGAAGGCCAATGATAATTCACTATTAATTAGTAATATTATAAGTTAATTACTAACTGTAACTACTGTAGCTTAAATCAAAGTATAATGCTAACGTATAATAGACAAAACCTGTCTCGCAGTTATTGCGGCAAAAACCATCACTTTGCATGTTCCTGAGACCGTTAACACATAAATTACAATCTCTGCTTAGACTAGAACGAACAAGAACAGTTCAATAAATGAGGTGAAAGAAATATACAGATCATAAGCATACTTAAGTCTTAAACCACAGATAATATCATATTATACAAGTACCTATACTGGAAGTTAGCAAGCAAAAAAAGAATATTTTGACTTCGAATTCTTGGAACCTTCAATATAAATATAACTATAAATAAATTAAATATTTCCAATGCATCACGCGTGCATCGTGTAGGTACATGATGAATAGGTGTGCATTAGATTATCCTGACTTCTAATATTGATTTGGTTATCTACCTAATTGATATTTACAAAAAATTATATCAATGTAAAAATATTCCCATTTCGCTCCTAATTATGCGGAATATAAAGGGTTCTAAACATGAAAAACCGTTTTATTTCTACTAGATCAAATATAATGGTCATGAATATTTCATATCTAGCGTAACATTTTATTAAAGGAAACGGTCTCATTAGAGTTCCTCGCTTTATAATTTTCCTCAAATGAAAACGCATGGTAATGGGAATGAGATGCAAACTATTTATTATAAAATAAAATGTACTACTTGATTATAATATTCTCATGCTAAAAAAGCGATTATTTGACTTTGAAAATGTAATTCTTTAGATTGGTATTGGCTAAAACTTTTTATGCATTTATTTTGATAAATTTTAGTTCCGTTACTAGACTTCCTGAGTAAAGTAGATATGTAGATTGTAGATTCAGATCGACAAAAAAGACTTGTGTTAAAAAGAAGATTGAAATGAATGTTGGCTGAATGATACCTCACCTGCCACTATTCTGATTGTAGCGGACCTTTCGACCCCGACTTCGGGAATGATATTGGGATTCCACTTGTGATTGCGAGCATACTTTAGCAATTTCTACCAAATTGGACGGTCTTCCTGGAAATTTCATCAAATTATTAATGGCTTTTTAGTACCTGAAAAAATTTGGATAGGCTCGACGTTTTTCTATACTTAATTCTAATAATTTGATAGCTTTCCTTATAGCAACCAATTTGTAATTGCCAATTACTTACCTGAATAAAATGTCCTAAAGTAGCTATTAAAATCTTCTAATAGGTTTCTTAGAAATTACCTTGTTAGGCTTATTACCTACACAATTTTAATATCGACGTTTTCTAAGATAAACTATAGAAATTAAAAAGCAATCATTATAATTTTCTTTTTTTTATTGTAAGTAGGTACTTAATAAATTATTGTTTGAAATGTGCATCGATTTATTCGATACGGAAAGATATTTTCTCATCTATTATGAAGATGCTACTTTCGAAGTTAGCAAAGCTTTAAATCTATACCTAGTATTTTTCTACGAAAACTAAATAAATCTCAGCAATGTCAGATCGTCAGCCATATTGGAAGTAAATAGCAAAACTTTTCGCCACACTGGCTTATCCAGTTCATTGACGAAACCGTGGCGAAATGTAATGCTGTTAAACTATTTTTAATTCACGCCAATTTGAAACTTAGAATGATAGGTGTAATTAACATAATCGATTGGCAATCAATCATCATACTTGTGAAATGCAATTCTAACATTAATTGGAACTTTCGGCTATAAATATAATAATAAATTAAAAGTAAATATACCAGTTTATCGCTCTAAATTAAATTGTAGTGATACCTACATAACGATCTGGTGGATATACTTAAGAGAAAAAAAAGGTTCAATATGAATCGTGTATTGTACTTAAATTGCAATAACGTTTCATTTAAAAGTAATTCAATCGTTTTCACTTTGCCATAAATAGTTACCTTTCCATAGAAATCGAAATCAGGATTAAATGCCGCAGAAAACCTCGCTAAATTACACAAGAATAATGCGGATAACATTTCATATGACTCATGGATTAAACCGGTAACATTTTTATGCTAAATAAAATGGGAACATAAATATGATTTCTGCTTTTTATCTTTATACAAGTTTTAATATTCATTACAATTTGTAATCAAGGCTAAATTAACGTGCATAGAACATTGTTGTTCAAAACTTTTAAAAAGATAAACAGCAGCAGTATTATATCCAATATCGACTACTGTTTCATAAATATTAAAATATATTTTTTTCTTTGCAGGTATGATAGTCAAAGGCTTCCGTCACACATCTGTTTCCTGTAACCGTATCTGAAACCAAATGGTAGCACTAAAACCGAGTAATAAAGTTCTTGACCTCACATTTTTGTTACACGAGTAAGTATTGAGTATAAAATCTATTATGCAACGTTTAGCACTTTCAAATCGGTAAACACGAGCTTGTGCCCCACAAAACTCAGGAACGTATTTTAAATATTTTTTAACTTACACACCTATCATAGGCGTATGTAGCCAATTGGATGATTATTATTTGTGTCATGTAGCAAGACGGCGAGAGCTAAATGCGTAAACCAGCTAACGGTGTTAGTTCAACGAACGGAAAGTAGTACTTATAATATGCCCACCTGTCTCAAAATGTTGAAGGAAGCATTCCATATAGAGCACGGTCGCCAAATGAATCGGGAAGTCAGGATGTCGGCCATATTAAATTACTTATAATTAATTCAATGCAATATACCATGTTATTACTTTGCACTCAATTGCCTTTGCAAATATCTATCAGAAATATAGCTCTCGTATTTTAGATTTCAGCCACTAAATTTGTAGTCTAACAATTGTATTTTATTTGCATTTAGTATTTGAAAGTGTAAACCAAATCCAGTTATGCATTGTCATAGCTTTACCAAAATATTGTCCGCGTTTCGGCGTTTCCATTGAATTTTACGAGTTTAATCTATCCGTAAATTTGTTGCACAACAAAAATACTTGATGAAGTAAAGCTTCAAACCAGTTCACAGCGATCGACTTCCCATTTTCTAACGAGATTTTTTTGCTCTCAAGCTCACACGGCAAAATACTACACCTTCTTTCGCGGAACTTGTAATAGAGATCTCTAACAATGTTACATTTGAAGAATAAAGTCCTGATACAAAGGCACTTTTAAATCGCTATTACAATATCCATTCGCTATTACGCTTTATTATCTAACATTAATTAAGGTCTGCGCAGTATCAGTTAGGCGATTAACTATTGCACGTATTACGTCATTTACGTTTGAACAGAATTAATAAGCTTTTATTAGTAAGTACCTAGTAAATATGTAAAGTTTTCTAACTTTTTCATATTATTTTATACCAGGAAGTGGTATTACAACTGTTGCTTGTTTGCATTGCTCTGTTTTCAAAATAGCTGTTTGCAAGTAATTAATTAACATGTAGAAAGTAGTCTATTAAAAAATAATGATAGAGGCGTATATTAACTTCCTTGATGTAAAGAAAAAATTACGCTTTACGCTGTAAAGTAATTCATTTGTCACTATGTTAATTCCTAGAGACTTTCTTAAAGCCAACAAAAACGTCATATAGGAAATGTTGACGGAACAGTGATTGTATAGTCAATAACTTTCCCCACGTATGACCTGCTAATAACTGCTTGCACGTCTCTCATTCATACCGGTTGAAGAAAAAGAAAAGATAATCACTTATAAACACTCTGGAGAGTAACAAAGTGAAGTCGGCCTACTGACCAACATTGTCCTTTTAATGTAACAAAGGCAACTCTTCTATTTTCACACAATTAGTCAAACAATTAGTAATTATTGTTATCCTTTTCCTCACCTAAGTCTCTTATGCTACGTCAAAATTAATTTTAATTATTTATTTTCATTCTGTTTCCTTCCATTCAAACTAATTATTATTTCGGGATATTCGTGTAGACATCTCAAGGTTTATAATAGATATTACAACCGAATAGCAAACACATTATGTTAAGCATAAACACAAATGTACACTTAAAATTCCCATACGGAAACGTTTAATTAATTGAACAACAACAGCGTGATAGTTTTCCATGAAAATTACATTTCATTCTAGCCGTGACGGTTTGGGTCTTTCACTTTGAAATGAAATATGAATATGGAGGACACGTCGGCTGCCATATACGAAGAGGAGATGGAAAAAAGCGGTAACTGTAAAACAGTGAACGAACGAGCGACACTGACAATGAGAAGGCGGAACGTTCCGTTTTAGGTAGCCGTCACGTATGCAGACCTACGTGGACGGTATGACCAGGCCGGGGCACGTACTGACTTTCCAACGCATTGTAGATAAATGATTCACGAGCATCACAATGTTTACTTCTCTTTCTAAAACCACACATTTAATTACGCACGATTTTTCAACACTTCCGTATGATGTACGATTTTCAGGAATATTGAGATCAAAATCTGCATAATACCACTTTCCATCACTGTTAGTTATTACACGTGTTATGTAATGATTTATTTGTAGTTAAAAGTATATTACATCCGGATATGTTCATCATCATCTAAACGATTTAGCAATATGAGCGTAGCAACAATATTAGAGATTGATAATATTAAGTTAATTAAAGTAAAATTATGAAGCGCCGTTAACATGCACGTAGTAATTACACGTTGTCTTAAATATATTTGAACTTAACTTAATCAATTAACATATTACATAAGCGAAACGTAGTTTGGACTTTAAAAAGTAAAAATATCTTCGCTGTAAGTATTAAAGTTTAATTATTTCATAAAATTGTCTCTATCGTCTCTATTTTCATAAAAATGTACCTTTATCATAAAGTCGTTTTATATAATTAGGGAAATTACATACACTAAAAATAATTGCAGCAATTGCGTCTCTGAACTTTATTCGAGTAGACTGTAATATTTAAATTTTAACCTGATTAAAATTGCGTTCAAAAATAGTATGCTCATTCTTAGAAGTTAAACGAGCAAAGAACTGAAAGTTAACATTGCTACAATTTGCAAATATCCAATTATATAACATTAATTAAAATAACAATTATTTTTACGTTATCAGTTTAATAATTACGGTAATTTTAACACAAGCTCTTATAACCATATTATGACCATAGTGACCAAATGTGAGGGATGAATAACTACCGAAGCGTAATGCGAGTCGTGTCGAAACATAAAATACGATAAACGTCTTCAAATAAGAAGCAGTTCAATAAACTAATAAACTAAACCAGACACTTTCATCAAACAATATTCAAATTCCAAACTATACGTGAATGGAAAGTGAAATTAGTTAGCATCGATTTTTATAGCTGATCGGAATGACCACTTTTTTCAAATATTGACAATCGCTTTAACGTTTGAAATATTTTCTAACTGTATGTTCATTTATAATAACCATAAATTGAATAAAATTTAAAATGTACGTAAGCGCCATTGTGTTTTCTATACACCTATAATATATAAATAACAGCAATACGCCTATCAATGCGTTTGTACTTGACCCAATATTGTGCACGTTTCAAATTATAGCTACGTTAGCTATTCTAATATAAACACCAGATATTTAACTTTATCTTCTATTCACGTTTTTAATCAAAACAAAAATAAAATACTTATTGAATTTAATTATAACAATTAGCTAAATAAATTATATTGATGATTGATCAACCAAATAATGTAGCTGCTAAATGATTCACAAATATGTAACATTTTGTAAAGCAAGTATTTATTGCTCGTAAAACGCCACATAACTGTAAAATACTTACCATACCAATATGTGAATGTGTAAACCACGATCGGCTTTATTCGGCGCACAATTTATTATTCAGGACAAATATTTAGATTCAATTTACCTAACTGTCCTTTGACACTATAACGGGCAGTTATCGGTGTCCCTAATCACCGCAGTAGCACTTTCGACCGAATATTTGATATACAAATACATAAATAGATGTTCCTTTACGTCTTCCTCTATTAAGGTTTGCCATAGCTAATTTGGGTTTGATTTAGCGGTATTTATAGACCAAAACAGCCTCCCGAACATATTTTGTCAACATCTACAATGTGTGGATTGACGCGTAGACCCGCGTAGCCCGGGTGTTCACCTAAATCCACATCAATATGTCGACGTCTTGTATAACATACCATATTCAATTAAGTAACTTAGAACTCCTGTTAGGCATGTTAACCCCAAATACGGATTGGATTAATGAAGGTCTAAATCTCAAATTAATGAATGGATATTCAATATAAACTGTTGAGGAGTGTTCCTCCTCCATTGAAGTAAAAGTTTGAAGGATATAGGAAACTGGAAACTGTATCTCTTAGTAATTTTAGATTAATTAGGAAACAATGTGGCCCATTGTTTCAATTCAATTCAATTATATACACCATTACATTTTGCAATTATTATACGTAAAAATATTTTACAAATATGCGAAGGTATCTAAATTAATACTTTTAAACAGTGAACATTATGAAATCAAGTAAGTACAGTTCATCAAACAATTGTGTGTAGCAACTGTTATCGCCTTTGCATAGTGCTAATTTTAAAGCGTGAGAGACATTTCAAAACATGTATTATTTTTGGTGAGCGATATAGAATAAAGGGGTCAGCCAATTCTCCCATTGTCACAATGGTCAATTATAAGGTACGTCTTGCTTCAGGTAGACATTGTTACGGTAATTAATATGATTTAGGTTCTGTGTACATTCTATTGGAACAGTTACTTCGAACAAAAGTAATGTTTACTATTTTTATTCGTAATTGGTTCTGGTGAATTTAATAATTTTTTTTAAATCAATTTTTTGTATCAAATGTAATATTCTCTTACGTTTCAGGTAAAAGCTTCCTTTGAAAATCGGTTGTACCTATAGTATTGTTATAGATCTGTCACATGTATACTAATCAGCTTTTCTAAGATCTTTGAATGAAGACATATTATATCTATCTTTTAAATTTAACTTTTAAACTCAAGTTAACATAAGAAGCAATCAATTGTGTAAAACACAAATAGAAAAACTCAATGCAAATTAGGCAAAGAGAAAGGCTTTTATATATTTTTACATATACCCACTTCAATTTCACTCATTATGTGGGTGTTTTAAATACACTGGATGCAAATGCGTTTTGAGTCTCATTGCAAGCAAGAGAACATGATAATTATAACACAATATGTTAGGAAAATGTTACATATTTCTTCAAATATTAAGAGCTATAGAAACATTTATCTCTAAGTATACATTAGATTTGAATTATGGGGGTTAGAGAGATAGTTTTCTCTAATATAATAAGTTAAGGGAATAAAAAAGGAAAGAAGGAAAAAATCGGGTAATGGAAAACCTTATCTAATATAATACCTATGCATCTTTCTCAAAACATACATCTATTATTGATGCTACTTAATTATTTTTATTTCAAAAAGATTGCTATCAAGTGAACGACCCAAATCTCATATCCTCCGTCACGCAGTCACGTCAAACCGTAATCTTATTCAGATTCTCAATTTCTAAAGGTTATCCGCGTCTATAAATATTTGCTCATATTGTTGAGAAAAATTCCTTTACCATACTAAAAATGCATTTAATATTTTAGTTTATACGCGTAAATATTAACGTGACATGCGAGATGCATCCGCTGTTGAAATCTGGTTTAAAAACAATGCTTGCCCGCATCGGGCCAGTTATCTGCGCAAATTATCGCATTGTAGCTATAACATTTCTGGAAACAAAAGAGATGTCAAGCCGATATCTGCGAGCCATCTGCAAATTGATCAAAACCTCTGAGAAGTGGATTAATTGTAACCTCTATTGTATTTTAACCTATGCTGTAATCTGCGTGAAATTCGGTTTGGTGTTTTTAAATTATGTTTTTATTTATTTTTCTTACCTATCTACTTTCATTTTATGACTTTGACCTTGGTTAAAATCATGAATGTCATACCGTTAAATTAATTAGTTTTATAACGAACCTAGTTTTTAAATTAAAATGTATCCAAATAAGAGTGTATTATGGTGAAGCATAGTGCTATCACACAATAGAATAATTTCTCAAGCAGCATGAGAACATACCAATGGGGTCACGCAAAGACGTAACAAATAATAAGCCACTTCCGACAATAGGTATAATATTTAATAACGAATAATCAAAGAGAAGTAAAAATTCTCAAATAGATGGCTAAGAAGTACCATTTAATTTAATACCAAAATTCATTTGGTTGCTGGAACAGGCTCTTATTGTTAAATATTGGATTTTCGCCACCCCCTAATGACGTCATCATTTCTATATAGCTGTCTTGACACTTCCTAATTTGAAGAAGGAGTTTTTTTTATACGGAAAATATAAAAGTAAAAAATAAATCAAATGTTACATTTTTACTTGATGGGATAAATACTTCATTATATAATGAAAATATGTTTTCTTAACATAATTATTATTTATTTTCATACACCAGGGTGAACACTGTCTTCAAAATTAAATATAATTAGATAAGTAATTCTCATTGTTTATTTAACAAGAAACGAGCGTAGTACCTACTTTCTGTTATAATTTTTAAAATTTAATACAATTGTGTTAAATGTTAAAGTGCGATATATCCATAAGTAGCTCTGTGAAATTATGTTAATACTTTTTTAACATTAAACAAAAATTAACTTCCTATAGAAACTAGTACAGCGTGTGTTGAATGGCGCTCTATGCGTCTGCTTTTGCTTTATCGTGGGATCTGACACTTCCCATCTTCAAAAGAAATGATGTTAAAGGCCTTTTGTCTTCAATTTATCATTCACCAATAAAATAAATTAACAAAACTAGTTTAAATCATGAAGTAGGGAAAGAACTAGGAAACTCTATCAAGGGCTTTTCAAATAACATCCGGGAGAATGTGAAGTATAGAAAGTGTAATATATATTATTGGTATAGTAGATCAATAATACAAACTTGGTATTTAGTAAACTAGTTTTGCTTGTAGAAGTAATTTATAAAAATCACACATAGTTGTGTAATAATGTCAGAAACTAATGTTGTAACGTCCTGGTACAAAACTCGACGTATTTCCTCTTTTAAAATGTGTTAAATTAAATACTTAAAAATTAATATAATTATAGCATATCTATATCCATATAAAACACACTTTATGTAGAAGGTATTTAAGATCATTTCAAACTTAACTGCAGTATTAACAAAAAATCAGAATGAATGAATAATCAAATAACTCATTACCAATATCAAGATTTTAATACTCTTAACCTGATAACGTAATATGAAAAGTAAAAAGGCGAACAATATATTATAATACAATATAACATGCAGCTTAATCGAAGCGCAGTCGGTATAGAATAATATATTATTCTGTCAGATTGACTTGCACAATCCAAAACCGGTTAACCTCTCTACGTGATATCATCAAACGATTTTGTATTATATCTAATGTGAGACTCGGTTAACATATAACCGAGTCTCACATTAGATATAATACAAAATTGTTCTCGCTAACATTATGATAGGTATTTATTTTATCCCAGCGTTTGACCTTTCTGTAACATCGCTGCACGTTAACCTCTGAAAATGGCTATGAAAAAGTCTCATATCTAAATTTAAAAGCTCGTATATAATATTTCTCTCGATAAGTAATAACTTTAAAATAACGAAGAGATACGTAATTTGTCTAAAGTACTTTTGTAGAGCGAGTACTTACTTTACTACTTACTTTTTTTTTACTTTCTCATCGCTAATCTTATTTTAAGGAATTACTCCAGTAACATTCCTTGAAACATACGTACTAGATATACGAGAAATAATGTAAATTCAAACAAAAAAGACATACACGTGCAGAAGACAACAAACTAGGATAAATAAGAAATAAAGTGGGATAAGAGAGCTTGTATATTTTGCTTAAAGAAAAACACTTCTGTTCACGAATCCTCAGTCTTATAGCAAATGTTGTACAAAAAGGAAAGTTCTCTCGACGACGACGGTTGCGTAACTTATTCAATATCAGAATATTTTGTATCAATGAACTTTACAGCGTTTTGTCACGATAGAGCTAGCGCAATATTTCATTTGCCTACCGCCCTCGTCCCCATTGTAGCAACCCACTAAATGAATTCACCGTCTCTAGACGTCTATTACGACCGTAGGTACGTGACCACGGAACAAAATTATTCCCTACTAAAACGAAAACACTCCAAAATTAACGTAGCAGGGAACCGATTAATCGTCTGTTACATAGATTAAATGGATTCATTCCACTTCTTACCTTATCCTTAATAAATTTCGACGAGCTTTTGAAGGCTCTTACTTACATTATTGCGTGTATCAAGACACAATACAAGGAATTATTAATTTGGATCTACTTGTTCGGATACCGTTATCATTTTACATTTTGTAGCTTAGAGATCAACGTTATTGTTATAATATTGTTATGGATTACTTTTAATGAGTTTAAAAGATATTTTCATGAAAATCGATAAGTATCTCCAAAGCTAATATAATATTCAGAAAGACGTATCAATTACTTAATTAAATTTAATTATGTCAATTTAAGTACTGAATACACAGCAGAGCATTAAATTTTATTAATAATTACCAATCGTCAATCACAAGTGGAATACAAACTGTGTACACTAGGTCTGATCATAAACAATCAGCTCGAAATGAAAACGAATTAACCGCATTAATTACAACGTTCAAAATACATGAGCATTCGATATTTGTACGTAGTTTTTGGAGGTGTATATTATGTTGAATTAAATACATTATCAACCACAATTCAAATAATATATTCTGCATATGAAAATAACTATAGATTTGTACTGATAGGTATATGCAACGAATCTAATATACGCAAATCATGCGGGAAGTTATAAGAAATTGAATATTTTAATAAGCCTAAATAGTAAATATATAATTGGTCTATAAACTTACTCATACTGTTTATTTATACACATTAATATACATCATAACAATTTTAAAGCTGTCAATAATTATGATAATTTATTAGGTATATTATCTATGTATATGTAATTAATGCTTTTTGAAGTACGTTAAAATTACAGTAGGTGGAAGTAGTTCTTTCCACATAAATAATACTTTCTCTGACCATAATTTCTCGTAATGGAGTACAGTACAAAGTCTTAATGACTATTTCTTTGCCTTTAAGTAGAGCAGTATGAGGTTTTCTCTTAGAACTAACTCAAGGTGTGTTTACCTTCCAGATTTACGATGTTGATAAGGTGTCGGACGGCACTGTGTGTCGTCGCGCTCCTGACACTCTACGCGACACAAGCAAACTCAGAGGTAAGCTTTAGTCTTAAGTTCAAGATAAGGCAATCGAATGTTACTTTTTATATGAGATTAACGGCCACGCTAGACAAGGCTTGGCTATTTTGGGAGAATTTTATTATCCGTTAACTTCTTAAAAGCTAAGAAAACTTAGTCCAGAAAAGATAATTCTCTTAATTCTCTCAACAAAGCTTTGTAATACAATTTAATCGCGGCCATATAATATTAGTTAGTATAGTTTTCATCGTTTAACATTCAATCGAAAATAGGCTAATTTTACACATCCCGAGCTTAATCCTTAAAATTGGAAACAATTATAATAATCATTGTTGTTAAATGATTAGTAAGTTGATTACGGTAATTAAATATAAAATATTAATATTTCATTCGCATGAATTTAATAATTAATTTTCTATTTGTATAGGTAACATCGATAAGGTACAAGTTTACTAACTATGACATGGATTAACGCAATTAAAGTTTGTTTTCCATACGCAATAGGTGTGGGTAGGCATATTGTATTTAACCAATGTAATCAAAAGACGATCATGAATGAAGAATATATTATTACAGCTTCACGTCACGCTTCTCCTCTTCTTTGTTCAATACAATTCGATCAAAATAACTTCTTTTGTTAACAAACAATGTTATCAGTGATGTTATTAACAAGTACACCTTAAAAACAATATAGGCTTAAATTTTGCAATTACAAACATGATATGTGTTCGGGAAAAAATGAAATTCTGTGTAGTAAGATTAATTAATGAATAAACCAATAACTTTGTTAACGCATTTCACGAATTAAAATACGTGAATGCTGCTTTTGCACGGATTTCATGTAAAGTAGGTACAACATATAAGACCAGAGTCAGTAATGAACCGTCAGTCTCACGTTTTCCCAAAATATGTAGAATTAATAACTTACAGCATGTTACATTTGATAAAATTAAACAGTTTTAACATGCAAAGCTTGTGAGAATGAAATTTTTCATAAGAGCTTGTCCAGTTTAATCTGATAGTTAATAAAGCATATAAAAAGTAGTATAATATAATTGTATATTAACAGAAAAAAGCTCTAATATCACTGAAATTTATAGTAGTGCACTAGAGAAGAAATTCATATTACCTAAAACACATACAAAAAGACTTACAACTTTTTTCACTGTTTGCATTAGTAAAAGCAATAACAAACATCAATATTTACAAACGCAAAACATTTCAAACTATTTACTCAATCGAGTTTAGCCTATATCGAAAACAATAATTATAAACAATTTTCTAATTCTACATTGCGATTAGCTTTCGCTCATCTACTCTGATGAATGATGAAATGAAAAGTAATTAAAACGATTCCATAAAACCTAATTGTAAAATATATTTATGATGAACACACATTAAAATTGCTTATGTATTATATGTTTATTATGATCGATCGAAGCACTAATATCACGATATGTTTACATATTGTCTCTTATCTCAATTCCAACAGCAATTTATCTTATATCATAAAGTCCGATTTGAATGTGTCCAAGTCCAACAGTCACGGACGCCGATTGTCCTCGATCTCACTTTCGCTTATTTAGCAAACCGTTACATTCCATCTTACTTCACCCACACCAATTGTCGAATGGAAAACTGTAAAAGGGACTTCTGGGCAGATTTATTGCTTTGTTACGGATCGAAACGACCCACAACGATCGTATCATCAACGTATTTATCATTGTAAATGTGTCAACGTTACCCCGTTTCGCAGATATCTACCCCCGAAACTGAAGTATATATTTTCGATAGAGCATAATATAACCACTTTAGTATTATTTACGAGTTTCACGTGCGCTATCTGTTGTAAAAGTTAGAATCATTAATATTTTCTTAGTTTAAACATGATTCTCAGATCAAACAGCAAGGCTTTATGTATTAACAATTCTAATTCTTGTTTTATTTTTGTTTTTACAGGGAAACCTCTTCACGTGTCCAAATGGTAAGTTGCATTTTATATACATATCTACTATTAGATATTTACCAACACAACATTAGTAGATTTTTTCACACATTTATCAAACTACAATATCACTTTTGAAATTAGAGTTCTATAAATTGTGCCCAAATTAACTACTATGTAAATGTGGATAAAGAGCAATTAAATTAATTACAAAGCGTGCAACCTGAAACTTTTAAATTACACAAACATACATATTCGCACCTAACACAAACATTATAGCAAAATGCATTAGCAGAAACGAGTTTTCGCTCACGAAGCTTATATAAAAGCATTTGTACTTCTAGTTGACAATAAAGCGAGATACGACTAGCTCATTCACAGCTTAACACAGCTTACGAACTAATGTGCTTAGTAAATTAATTAGTTACACAAGTTCCAAAACACTAAAAGCTCTCATAAACAAAGGTACCTGTATTCATATAATGTGATAACAGTGTCCTCTAATCTACTTTTATAAATGCACTACATAAAACATAATTATATCGTTCGTTATTAAAATGAAATTGAAATAATTCTACAAAAGCAATAAGCTGATAATATTATCTCAATGATTAAACTAATTTGCGTATATTTTAAAACACAAAATATTTAGTCTAATAAATAGATAACTGTGTCGTCACTCGTCATGTGTTATTCAATACATAAATGTAAATCATATGTCGCACGTTGGTGTTCTCATATTGACAGCCAATGAGTAAGCAAATTAAATGGTTCACCGGTCTTCGTAATCTTCATTAACCACATAATTAATCTGCGGAGATTGCCTCTCAGCACACGCTACAGTGCTTTCCTAGCCACCTAGATAGATTGGCGTACGCTTCAGGTGTCCTCATACTCCTGAGATGAATAGACAGTTAATGGGTTACCTGCCTACGTTACGGTGCGCGTTAGGTGCAGTGCACACATACAGATCTAAGATCAAAGCCCAAATAACAAGGCACTGGATTTCAACTATTATCGAAAACTACTGCTTGTTTAAGTTAATCCTGAACATAAATTAGTAAGTTATACTGAAAAGCAGTTTTTATTATTTAAAACAAAAAAGTCGCCGTATCACAGTAATTAATACACATCGTCACCATCAAAATGTCACCTATATGCTACCCACAAAAGTGCTTTTGATAATATCAATGTGTAGCCTGCAGGAACGGGTATAATATTAACCTAGGGATGATTAGTTCGTCGACCTAGGCGTGGTAATGTCCTATTAATATGCTGTAACTAAAACAACGTCTCTCCGTATGAATGTACTGCCAAAAAATGATACCTCCTGTATTTCTAGGTAAAGTTTATATAAACTGAGGATAAATTACACCTCATCATCGATTAACACAGGGGGTTGTTATACCTCCCTAATAACGAGCGGCTTAATCTATACCAATGTTCTCGCATGCAATTAATTCACATATGATGCAATGTGGGTAAATTACTTCCAATTAGAATAGGATGGTCTAATTCAATCATTCATATATATACCAGACAATAACCCTAGAATTGCATACTGTATGCATTAATAGAGGAAGTGCGTATCTGTGCATTATTAACTGAGATACAGCAGTTAGGCTATAAGAGCCTCAGATTTCAATTAGTTAATCAAATACATTATAATATAATATATTCGTCACTGTGGAGAAGTCAATATTCTATATGATGTCAATATTCTCAATAGATCATTGCTTGAAACGTAACACAAAATCATAACATCTTAAATTACCTACGAATTTCAAAAATAGCAATTTATTGGTGTAATATTTACGTAGATTTGTGCAAAATAAGGTTATTTACATAAATTTAAGGTTCAACATTAACTTATAAATTTGTATAACTATAATTTTGTTTGAGTATTATTGAGACGAATTTATTTCTCTTTTCCCGGTAACGTTGGTTTCCTTGATATTTTAGCATCCCCAAGGAAAGATTCAACGGGTCTGTATATATTTTTGCGGGCAGAAAGGCTAGTTACAACTTAATAACGCAATTAAAATCCCTTATCACGAATCCGCTGCGCCCAACTGTCGGTTTACGTGAAAATATTAGCAATGATTCTGTATTTTTATTAGTACCTATTCTCCTGAGCGATTATTAACGTTTGAATTATAAAAAAATTAATTGACTTCTAAAGGAAATGCTTGTCTTCGTTTCCAGATATAGATAATTAAGATATTAGTATCCAATTATGTTGCCAATATTGACTCATATTCCAATATCGATTTGTGTATCATTTATGTTTTCTACTTCACGATGATAAGGGTGGGTACCAGTAACAATAAACATTGAAAGAAATCAGTTACTAACGTCCTTCCTTATTTAAAAGCAATACCACGGTCTATAATTAATATTTAATACAAACGTTTTTGTACAAAGTAGAAATAGTACAATCGTTTCGTATAAGATCATCTTACATCCTAGATTATTGTACTAAGAGAAATATTAATAACACGGATAAATAGCGCTAACATAACCGCTATTGTTGGTCAAGAGGCTAGGAATTCTAACGCTTTCACCGAAGAAGTTATGAGGGCATACTGCCACAGAGAACAGCAATATACCCTCAATAACGTTTATAAAAATTATATATATAGCTGCAAATACCTGTTATCTAAATACGCAAGCGCTTTTTATTAAAAGACTGTAGTAAATGCACTCAATTAAGTGAGAATTCCCAAGTATACAACTCGTTTAGAGTTAGTATAATAGCTAAATTGAGAACTCGTTTTAAAAGGTTATATTAATAACCTTCTTAAATTGGTGCTCAATTTATCTCTTAACTAAGAACTACCGGCTCTTTTACCAAGAGAATAGACAGGAGCTCATATAAAAGAAACCCAAATACTTACTCAGCCATTATAAAGAAAGATCAAACAGAAAAATAGCTCTGCTCTATGTCCAATTAGGGAACTTTACCCTTACTGCAATCGTAGAGAAATTGCAGGCAAAAAATTTAATAACTTTTATATACTAATGTTAGCTATTAAAACTTTGTTAATCATAAAGTCTGCGCTTATGGGGATTAACTTATTAAGTAGGTTCACTTATAACTTAGCACGAGTGTTATATTCGGAGCATCACGATCTGGGTCAGTAGCTTTGTAAAACATCGTCACAAGGTTACAATGGCAGTATAAATTCAACCATTTCATTTATTTACTGTGACAAGACGTAAACTACCGTAACAACTTACTGCGACTGTATTAGATTAGCGATTTAGTTAGATAATACGCAATACCTTCGATTATTAAATTACCTTTGTATATTGTTATTTATTTTGCAATTTCTTGTTTAAAATATTTATAAGCATAACTAATTAAACGAGGGAAGTTTCACGTGTTTCATCAAAAAAATCATATCGGAGTTGAGCAATTTACCTAGGCGTTATTTTTTATGAAAATAAAAACGATAAATAATAATTTCAGTAAGTAATTAAAATGCTTGTTATACATTCGTGTGAACTAAAAGTTTATCGTTGAAAACGCCAATGATTTATTAGCTTTACAAAAATACGAAATACTTATATTAATAAAAGTACAGTTCTTATATCATAGTTCAAAATAATTTGAACTTTTTATACCCGACGCATTGCATTATAGCCTATTATGTTCGATAGACTGACATCGAGAACTAGCCTTGAAGTTTATTCACATAGAGTGAAAGGCTAACGTATCATAGGCTGAGGCTAATATTATAAGAACTTATTAACATACCTATTAATGACTCATTTTAACATCACAATCAGGCCTGTTAATCAATTTATTAAATACTATCGATATTTATTAACTCATTGTTTTAAATTTAATCATAGTTCTACGGGCTTTTTCAGATAGTAACATTTTATTTTAGATAAAAAATTAAATACGAAATACTTCTATGTTTCATAAACATCCATCCTACAAAAACTGTTCTTGCACTTAAACAACGTGATTTTGCACATATGCAATGCACTCGGCTATGTAGAGCATCTTGATAATTTGATCTTGGTGCTCTTTGTGGCAACTAGGCCTCAAAGAGACTGTTATAGGACATTTCCCTTGCTATAGCGTATCGATGATACTTGAAACCCAATCGTGCATATGCAATATTTATGTCACCCATGACCAACATGGGAACGGAATGCATGAATGCAACTCATCGCATAGGTAATATAAGTTACCAGTTACCACTAAACTTATTTAGGAAATTATGAACATGATTTTATTTAGAGCGAAGAAATTTATCTAATATCTGAACAGTATACAGTTATAGGTTCCAAATATGAAATACCCAAGTTATTTTTCTTATAAGATTTAACTTTTTACGTATTAAACTAATTATAATAAACTACTTAGGTAGTAAAGAGATGAGTCTCTAGAGATAGGTTATATATGTAGGTTGCCATGATATTGACTGAGCGGTTATTTGTGGATTTGTACAGATAATAAAAGTATTTAGCCGCATTCGTACGTACTTTTATTTCGTGCTAACACAGAAGTGGGTCAAACATTGCATCGTGTTGCGCGTTGCAGTGAAGCGTGAATCCATCGCAGTCTTCACATTCATCGGCCAGCTCACACGCTCTATTTGTCATTATTTGTTTTTTATCGTCGGCACGGAAGTACTTTGTAAGTTCGTAACGTAGTCAAAGATCTCCTAGTCTACCATCATCTGGTATTCTCTGCTGCAGTATGAACTAGTTGATACGAATCAACGTGTGTTGACCAGATAGTATATCTTAGTATCGATTGAAAAATTGCAATACCAATTCAAAAAGGCAAACTATAAGTAGGAAAGTGTAGGTACACTATGATGAAGGGTTTATTTTATTGAGATAAAAGAACACAAAATACAACTTATTTTTAATAAACTTTGAACAATATGTTCGTAATGTGGATGCGTTTACACGACGCTCAAACTCCTTACGTAAATAAACCAGATGGTATTATCATTCAAGGCTCTAATTGTTGTAAATTTCACAATAAGAGAGTTTCGAGCCCTTAGAGAAAGTCTTCTTAAGTATTTACCTGTGATACACAATTTACTCAGCAAACATGTAAAATACATAACACGTACATTTCCTTTCACCTAATAGTCATCGCACGTTTAACTTTTCCGACTACTGTTCTAAAGTTTTATGCAAATATTTTCGTGATAGAAAATTTTAAATTACACATCAGTTAAGTCATAAACATTAATAATATTATATCTTTTCTATCTTTTCAGGCTGGGACTTAAAAGGTCTACACTGTTACAAATTCTTCAACATAAGGCATTCCTGGGAAAAAGCAGCTGAATTATGTCGAAGGTAAATTGAATTTTATGAATGCTTTTAAAATAATTATCAACATTTTAAACCATTTTTAAAAAATATTAAACTGTATTAAATAAGTAATCGTTGATGATTTGTCCTTCCAGATATGGCAGTGAACTAATGGTCATTGACACTTACAACGAAAATAACATGACCGCCAGTTTGGTCCCATCTAGTCCAAGTAATAACCATTACTGGCTCGGTCTAGCTACCGTCGATGACCTAAGGACAAACACGCTCGAATCGGCAGCTGGTGGTTTAGTGTCACAGTACGCTGGGTTCTGGGATTTGAGGCAACCTAATCCTAAAGACGGAGAATGCGTGGACGTTCATGTTACTTCCGAAAGACAATCATGGGAGCTGACAACTTGCGAAACACTTCTGCCTTTTATGTGTAGGGCAAACGCTTGTCCTGAAGGTAACTATAATATGAATAATAATATATATATTATAATAATAATAATTTATCAGATCTGTTGATTATTAGGTCTATTTCTTTTTAGTTACATTGTGTATTTCTATATGCATAACATTACTAACATCTCAACATTTTCATAAATTTTCAGGAACGTTCCACTGTTCGAATGGGAAGTGCATTAACGCTGCCTTCAAATGTGATAAGCAAGATGATTGTGGAGATGCTTCTGATGAAATGGATTGTGCCTCAGAATGTCACTTCTATATGGCAAGCAGTGGAGACGTTGTTGAAAGTCCTAACTACCCTCACAAATATCCGCCTTTTAGTGAATGCAAATGGACACTCGAGGGACCTCAAGGACAAAATATCGTTTTACAGTTCCAAGATTTTGAAACTGAAAAGTCTTTCGATACTGTTCAAATCTTAGTAGGTGGCCGCACCGAAGACAAATCTGTTAACCTAGCGACTCTTTCAGGAAAACAAGATTTATCGACTAAAATTTACGTGTCAGCTTCGAACTTCATGGTAATTAAATTTAGTTCTGATGGTTCAGTGGAAAGAAAAGGTTTTAGAGCTTCATGGAAAACTGAATCATCAAATTGCGGTGGAATTTTGAGAGCGACACCTCAAGGTCAAGTTTTAACTTCACCTGGATATCCAAATAATTACCCCGGGGGATTAGAGTGCATGTACATAATTGAAGCCCAACCCGGACGGATTGTTTCTTTAGAAATTGAAGATTTAGACTTAGAAATGAATAGAGACTACATCGTAATTAAAGACGGCAATTTACCGTCCAGCCCTGTACTTGCACGGTTAACTGGTCCGGGTGAAGATAACCAAAAGGTTGTCATATCAACAACAAACCATCTATACATGTATTTCCGCACAAGCCTTGGAGACTCCAAGAAAGGATTTAATATGAGATATTCACAAGGTTGTAGGGCTACCATAATTGCCGCAAATGGTACATTTACTTCGCCCGCCTTTGGTCTTAGCAATTACCCCAATAATCAAGAATGTTTATACAGGGTCAAAAATCCGAATGGCGGCCCTCTTTCATTAAAGTTTAATGATTTTAACATCCATCCATCTGATGTTGTTCAAGTATTTGACGGTTCAAGTACAAACGGCCTTAGGTTGCATTCTGACAACGGATTTACGGTCAAACCACGGATAACTTTAACTGCCTCAAGTGGAGAAATGTTAATACGTTTTATGTCTGACGCCTTACACAATAGCATTGGATGGAAAGCAACATTTTCAGCAGGTAAATATATAGTTCTATTTATAAAAATTTACGTTTTGATTAAAATACTTCAATCTTTTAATTTAATTGTTCTTAAAAAATATTCTTAGTTTATTTTGGACCTCCGATGATGATTCTGATTATGCAAAAAAATTTTTTTTCCAGATTGTCCACCACTTAAATCTGGTATCGGAGCTCTTGCATCCAACAGAGACACAGCTTTTGGAACTACAATAACCTTCTCGTGCCCAATTGGACAGGAATTCGCTACAGGAAAATCACGAATTACCACTAAATGTTTAGATGGAGGAAATTGGTCTGTCACATACATACCTAGCTGTCAAGGTAAAATAATCTAAACAAATCTTTACAAAAACCAATAAATTATAGAAATATTTTCATTATAATCATATAACATTTGCAATTTTCAGAGGTGTACTGCGGTCCTGTACCTCAGATAGACAATGGCTTTTCAATTGGTTCAACAAACGTTACATACAAAGGAGTTGCAACATATCAGTGTTATGCAGGATTTGCATTCCCTACTGGACAACCCATTGAACGAATTTCTTGCTTATCGGATGGTCGATGGGAAAGGACCCCAACTTGTTTAGGTAACTCTATACGTTGAGCGTCCCATTAAATTATTATATCAATTAATTGTATATATTTTATTAATACATGTTTTTCTCTTTTCAGCATCTCAATGCTCCGCTCTCCCAGATGTACCTCATGCAAATGTAACCATTTTGAATGGCGGAGGTCGAAGCTATGGTACCATTGTTCGTTATGAATGTGAACCTGGCTATGTTCGTTCTGGACAACCAGTACTCCTTTGTATGAGTAACGGAACGTGGTCTGGGGACGTACCTACCTGTTCAAAAGCTTTATGCCCCAAATTTCCCGAAATTCCAAACGGTTTCTTTGTAGATCAAAGTAGAGTTTATATGTTTGGTGATGAAGCTCGTGTACAATGTTATAAAGGTAAACAATTACGATAAATAATTATCACATAATACAATAAAAAATATATCGTATAAAATTAACATTCTATTTAATAATTTCAGGATATAAACTCAACGGACCGAGCATTTTGCGATGTGGAGCTAATCAACAATTCGATGCAGTACCAACTTGTGAGGACATTAATGAATGTCTCAGCAGCCAGTGTGATTCCGTTTCAACTGAATGTAAAAATACCCTTGGTGGTTTCTACTGTCCATGCAAAGCAGGATTCACTCCGAGCTTAGATTGTAGACCAGTTGGTGATCTAGGTCTCATTAATGGCGCAATACCCGACGAGTCCATTACCACTTCTACTCCGGAACCAGGATATTATAAAGGAGTTAGTATATTATTTATTTAGTTTTAAAATATCATATTTTATTTCCACCTATTTGAATTTTGCTAATAAGATAAAATTTCTAATTTATTTATTTTTGCTTTAAAGATGATTCGACTTAACAATGGAGGTGGATGGTGTGGTAACAATCTCGAAGCTGGTGCAAATTGGGTTCTTATTGATTTACGTGCACCTACTATTGTCAGAGGATTCCGTACAATGAGCGTTATGAGAGCTGATGCTAACATTGCATTTACATCTGCCATAAGAATTCAGTATAGTAATAGTTTAACTGACGTCTTCAAAGATTATACAAATCCCGATGGTACAGCAGTTGAATTCAGAATCTTAGAACCGACCTTATCAGTATTAAATTTACCAGTCCCGATTGAAGCACAGTACGTCAAATTCAAAATTCAGGATTATGTTGGTGCTCCTTGTCTCAAACTAGAAGTTATGGGTTGTGCCAGACTTGACTGCTTAGATATTAACGAATGTAATGAAAATAATGGTGGATGTGACCAAAAATGTTTGAATACGTGAGTATATTTGAAATATAAAAAAATATTGATTTAGTATAAATATTTAACTTAAAACAAAAAATTCGTCTGTCAGTTCTATACAAAATACGTTCAATTTGTATAATTTTTTTTTCAGTCCCGGAAATTATTCATGCGCTTGCAACATTGGTTATGAACTTTATTCTTCGAACGGAACGGCCGGATTTGCGATCGAAAAATCAGAAACCGGCGAAAGAGATGGTGACACTTACCAAAGAAACAAAACATGTGTGCCCGTCATGTGTCCACCGCTAGCGCCACCTGAAAATGGTTTATTATTGGCAACAAAAAGCTCATATCATTTCGGTGATATAGTTGAATTCCAATGCGACTTTGGATACGTTATGTCTGGATTTTCTTCACTTCTTTGTACCTCTAGCGGTACATGGAATGGAACAGCACCAGAGTGTCAATGTATGTATTAACTCACTGTGTTCTTACAGCATTCTTAAATAATTTCTGTTAGAAATATATTTTTATGCTATAATCGTTTTATCTTTTAGATGCTCGTTGCGTTACATTGTCAGATGATAAGAACGATGGTCTAAAAATTATCAGAAACGATCCAGAAAGTGTATTGGTCCCATACAGGGATAATGTCACCATAACATGCGCATCTCCTGGCCGTCAATTAAGAAATACAGTGTCATCTTCATTTAGGCAATGTGTATATGATCCCAAACCGGTAATTATTTTTATTAATTCTCATCTGATACCTACTTAGATATTTATTAATTGGGATAAAGTACAATCAATTGTATCTACTTTCAGGGATTACCCGATTATTGGCTATCAGGAGCGCAACCTCAATGTCCACGTAAAGACTGCGGTGTCCCGATGCCTACACCAGGTGCTGAATATGGTCAATACTTAGACACAAGATACCAAAGTTCATTTTTCTTTGGTTGTCAAAATACCTTCAAGCTCGCTGGTCAAACCAGTAAACATGATAACGTGGTAAGATGTCAAGCCAATGGAGTCTGGGACTTTGGAGACTTGAGATGCGAAGGACCTGTTTGCGAAGATCCGGGTAGGCCTGCGGATGGATACCAAATCGCAAAAAGCTATGAACAAAGCTCAGAAGTCCTCTTTGGTTGTTCAAGACCTGGCTACATTTTAATTAATCCAAGACCTATAACTTGTATACGAGAACCGGAATGTAAAGTGATTAAACCCCTTGGCTTGGCATCCGGTAGAATTCCTGATTCTGCAATTAATGCCACTTCCGAGAGACCTAACTATGAAGCTAAAAATATACGACTAAATTCAGTCACCGGTTGGTGTGGCAAACAGGAAGCATTCACTTATGTGAGTGTTGATCTCGGAAAAGTATATAGAGTAAAGGCGATATTAGTAAAAGGTGTTGTCACTTCGGACATTGTCGGTCGACCAACTGAAATAAGATTCTTTTACAAACAAGCTGAAAACGAAAATTATGTTGTATACTTCCCTAACTTTAACTTAACAATGAGGGATCCAGGCAACTACGGTGAACTAGCCATGATAACTTTACCGAAATACGTACAAGCTCGTTTTGTTATATTAGGTATAGTTAGTTTTATGGACAACGCTTGCTTGAAATTTGAGTTAATGGGATGCGAAGAACCCTCGGTAGATCCTTTATTAGGATACGACTATGGATATTCTCCCTGCGTTGGTAAGTGGTTATCATTAATAATACTTTACGCTTTTTTATTACAAATAAATGAATCACCGTATAAATTTCGCCATAAATATAGTTAATACTTCATTTGAAACTGAAATATTTACAATTTTTTCTTTCAGACAATGAACCACCTGTTTTCCAAAATTGCCCTCAACATCCTATCGTTGTTCAGACAGACGTAAATGGAGGATTGCTTCCTGTTAACTTTACTGAACCCACTGCAACTGATAATTCGGGTGCTATTGCTAGATTGGAAGTAACTCCACAACATTTCAAAACGCCTATTCAAGTTTTCCACAATATGGTTGTGAGATACGTAGCTTTTGATTTCGATGGCAATGTTGCTATCTGTGAAGTTAATATAACTGTTCCTGATTATACACCACCTAAACTAAGTTGTCCACAAAGTTATGTAATAGAATTAGTCGACAAACAAGACAGCTATGCCGTAAATTTCAATGAAACCAGGCGAAGAATAAATGCAACTGACGCATCAGGAGAAGTTTTCCTAAAATTCATACCGGAACGAGCTGTGATACCTATTCGTGGTTATGAAAATGTTACTGTAATTGCTACAGATAAATATGGAAACAAAGCTCAATGTTACTTCCAAGTAAGAATATTTCTTGATCACATGCTTGTTTATTTTCTTAAGACTAGAAGACTTATTAAATTAAAATATTTTTTTAAATAAATTAAAAAAAAAATATACTTTAAAAATAATACTCACAACGTTAATTTTCTTTGGTATAGGTTTCCGTACAAGCTACTCCTTGCGTTGATTGGGAGTTAATGCCACCCGCAAATGGTGCTTTGAACTGTCTTCCTGGAGATAGAGGAATACAATGTATTGCCACATGTAGCCCCGGCTTCAGATTTACTGATGGTGAACCAGTGAAAACTTTCGTTTGTGAAACTAAACGGCAATGGACTCCTACAGCTGTTGTTCCGGATTGTGTATCTGAAAGTAAGTTAACAGCTTATAAAGTATATAAAAATATGCATAATATTATTCATTACTAAAATGTATGTTGTAGGCATGCAACTTCTGGTGAACAATGTTTAAATTTATAATTATTTATTTTCCAGACACTCAACAAGCTGCCTATCACGTTGTAGCTAGTGTTCAATATCGTGCACTTGGTGCAGTATCAAATGCTTGCTTACCCCAATACAAAGACCTACTAGCTCAGTACGACAACGTTCTTAATGAAAGGTTATCCCAACGATGCTCTGCAGTGAACGTTAACATCAATGTCACTTTCGTCAAAGCAATGCCAGCGCTTTTAGATGAAAATGTTGTGAAAATGGACTTTGTTTTGGCTATTATTCCTGCTATAAGGCAAACACAGTTATACGACCTTTGTGGATCAACCTTAAACCTTATATTTGACCTTTCTGTGCCATATGCAAGCGCTCTTATTGAACCCGTATTGAATGTATCTTCCATCGGCAATCAGTGTCCACCGCTACGAGCTATAAGAAGTTCTATTTCACGAGGTTTTACTTGTAGTGTTGGAGAAGTTCTTAATATGGACACAACGGATGTTCCGCGTTGCTGTAAGTATATTCAAAAACCTTTATAGTTTATTATGATTTAAAAATCATACAAAACTGATATTGATCAACAAAATATTTATATTCCAGTGCACTGTCCTGCTGGTACATTCGCTGGTGAAAAACAAAAAAGCTGTACCATGTGCCCAAGAGGTTATTTCCAAAATCAAGCACGACAAGGCTCATGTCTTAAATGTCCACAAGGCACATTTACACGAGAAGAGGGCTCCAAAGATTTATCGGACTGTGTACCCGTATGTGGTTATGGTACATATTCTCCCACGGGCTTAGTTCCTTGTTTGGAATGTCCTAGAAACAGCTATACGAGCGAGCCACCTTTGGGAGGTTTTAAGGATTGCCAAGCGTGTCCAGTTAATACTTACACATACCAACCAGCTGCATCTGGTAGAGACAAGTGTAGAGCTAAATGTGCCCCGGGAACTTATTCACCAACTGGATTGGCGCCATGCTCTCAATGTCCAAGGAATTTCTATCAAAATTTAATTGGCCAAACGCTGTGTATGGAATGTCCGACAAATATGAAAACTGTGGGAACCGGTGCCTCTGGATTAGAAGAATGTATTCCAGTAGAGTGTTCGAATAGTGCCTGTCAACACGGTGGTTTGTGTGTTCCTAAAGGACACGGTGTGCAATGCTATTGTCCAGCTGGTTTCTCCGGACGTCGATGTGAAATCGATATTGATGAATGTGAAAGTCAACCTTGTTATAACGGCGGAACATGCATTGATCTACCACAAGGATATAGATGCTCCTGCCCTACTGGGTATGGAGGAATAAATTGTCAAGAAGAAAGATCTGACTGCAGAAATGACACTTGCCCCGAACGTGCAATGTGTAAAGACGAACCAGGCTACAATAACTATACATGTTTGTGTCGATCTGGATATACTGGAATAGACTGTGATATAACGGTATGTAATAATAGTATAATATGTGTGGTTATTGTAATTTACTTAAATCTGTGACTTAAATTTATTTTTAAGGCATTTACTAACGTTAAATATTTTTGCAGATCGACCCCTGTACCGCTAACGGTAACCCTTGTAAAAACGGTGCTTCATGTACTGCATTACAACAAGGCAGATATAAGTGCGAATGCTTACCTGGATGGGAAGGACAACTTTGTGAAATAAATACGGACGATTGTATCGAAAAACCTTGTCTTCTTGGAGCTCCTTGTACAGATTTAGTAAATGATTTTAGCTGCACGTGTCCAGCTGGATTCACTGGCAAACGTTGTCATGAAAAGATTGATTTGTGCTCTAATGAACCATGCAAACACGGTATTTGTGTAGATAAACTTTTCGTGCATCAATGTATTTGTGATCCAGGTTGGACAGGACCGTCCTGCGATATAAATATCAATGAGTGTGTAATATCACCTTGTGAAAATGGTGGAAGGTGTATCGATGGCACTGACGACTTCACCTGTATTTGCGAAGCCGGATATACTGGCAAACGTTGTCAACATACCATTGATGATTGTTCTTCAGATCCTTGTCAAAACGGCGCGAGCTGCGTGGACCAGCTAGACGGATTTATATGCAAATGTCGCCCAGGATTTATAGGATTACAATGCGAAACTGAAATTGATGAATGCTTAACTGAGCCATGCAATCCAGCAGGAACTGAAAAATGTATCGACCTTGACAACAAATACATGTGTCAGTGCAAGGAAGGTTTCACTGGAGAAATGTGCGAGACAAATATTGATGACTGCGCATCTGATCCTTGCTTCAATGGAGGCTCATGCAAAGATCAAATAGGAGATTACAGATGCGTGTGCCCATCGGGATGGACTGGAAAGCGATGTGAAAAAGACATTGGCAATTGTGAAAACTTACCTTGTCAGAATAATGCTAAATGTATTGATCTATTCCAAGATTTCTTCTGTGTGTAAGTATAAAAAACAAACAAAGAACTAAAATAATACGTATTATTTTAGAAAATAATTGACTATAATGTTATTTTAATTTTTATAGATGTCCAAGCGGAACAGATGGTAAACAATGTGAAACTGCACCAGAACGTTGCATCGGAAGTCCTTGTATGCACGGTGGTAAATGTCAAGACTTCGGCTCAGGATTAAACTGCACTTGCTCGATGGACTACACAGGAATTGGATGTCAATATGAGTTCGACGCTTGTGAAGCTGGCTTATGTCAAAATGGTGCAACATGTATAGATGAGGGCGAAGGCTATTCCTGCATGTGTACCCCAGGTTTTACAGGAAAGAACTGCGATGAAGACATAATTGATTGCAAAGATAATTCGTGCCCACCTTCAGCAACTTGTATCGACTTACCTGGCAGATTCTACTGTCAATGTCCATTCAACATGACTGGAGATGACTGTAGAAAAGGTTCGTAGATAAATAGCTAAAATTACCAAAATATCAATAAACAAATTGATAATTGTTACTAACCATTTTTGTTATTTTTTACAGCAATTAGTGTAGATTACGATATGTACTTTAGCGATCCATTACGTTCAAGTGCAGCACAAGTTGTACCAATTGACACAGGCTCTGCTGACAGTTTAACGATTGCATTGTGGGTTCAATACACGCAACAGGATGAAGGCGGTGTGTTCTTCACCGCTTACGGAGTCAGGTATGTCCTATTAACAAGAAGATTACAATTAAATCTTTTGATTATCAATATTATAATTATTTAATTAACAACATTGTACATAAATTTTTCAGCAACTCTCACATCGCTTTGAACAGACGAACAATAATTCAAATTCACTCAAGCGGGGTCCAAGTATCTATATTCCCTGAATTACAAGATGTTTACTTAAGTTTCGGTGAATTTGCCACGGTAAATGATGGACAATGGCACCATGTTGCTTTAGTTTGGGATGGCAGTAACGGCGGAGAGTTAACTTTAATTACTGAAGGATTAATTGCTAGCAAGTTTGAAGGCTACGGTAGCGGACGAACGTTACCACAATAGTAAGTAATTTTATGAATTTGGTAATGATTTTTGACATGCATATAAAATGAAAATAATGAAAACAAAACGAAATACTAAAATCATATTTCTTTTTTATTCTAGTATTTGGGTGACATTGGGTAAACCTCAATCTGAAAATCCAAAGGCATATACTGAATCTGGATTCCAAGGTCATTTGACTAAAGTACAAGTTTGGAACAGAGCACTTGATGTAACAAATGAAATACAAAAACAAGTCCGAGATTGCCGAACAGAACCCGTCCTTTACAGTGGATTGGTATTGACATGGGCTGGTTATGATGATGTATTTGGTGGAGTTGAAAGAATTGTACCATCTCATTGTGGTCAAAGAGTGTGTCCAAATGGTTACGGTGGCGCTAAATGCCAACAATTACAAGTTGACAAAGAACCTCCTAAAGTGGAACGTTGTCCAGGAGACTTATGGGTAATCGCTAAAAATGGATCATCTTTAGTGAAATGGGATACACCTGCATTCAGTGACAACATTGGAGTTGTAAAAGTATTAGAAAAATCGGGACACAAACCGGGTCAGAATCTGGCATGGGGTGCATACGACATTGCTTACGTCGCTTACGATGCCGCTGGAAATGCAGCAACATGCACCTTTAAAGTAACAGTTCTATGTACGTATATTAAACAATTCACTGCCACGACTTATATATTTTGTTAAAATTTACATACAAATATAATAAAAAATATTAATATTTCAGCTGAATTCTGTCCTCCGTTACCTGATCCTTTGGGCGGATACCAATCCTGTCGCGACTGGGGTGCAGGAGGCCAGTTCAAGGTGTGCGAGATTGCTTGTCGTGACGGCCTCAGGTTCTCACAGCTAGTACCACCCTTCTACACTTGCGGTGCTGAAGGATTCTGGCGCCCAACTAATGACCCGACGCTGCCTCTCGTATATCCTGCTTGTTCACGTATGTATTATTCAATGAAAATAAATAATAATATTTTTTTAGTTCTTCGTTAAGTTTATTAAAAATGAAATTTTAATTACAGCTGCTACACCTGCTCAACGCGTTTTCAAAATATCCATGTTGTTCCCAAGTTCGGTGCTCTGCAATGACGCAGGTCAAGGAGTGCTTCGACAGAAAGTACGCAGTGCCATCAACCAACTTAATAGAGATTGGAACTTCTGTTCGTATGCAATTGATGGTATGTTTATTCCAAAATTTTAGCCAAACTTTATGCTAAAAACCTCCTCATGTAATGCGTGTTATTTTATAAATATCAATAAATTTTCCTTTACAATATAATATGTAATAAACCAAACTCACATTCAACATAGATTTTACCAGTAGTTAACAAATGCGTCTTCTGAAGTAAGAAGTCAATAGTCATATCCTATGTTACAATTCTTTCATTTGCCTCAGGAACACGCGAGTGCAAAGAACTCGACATTAACGTAAAGTGCGATCACCGAGCGAATAACCGACAAACAAGACAAGTATCTACCTCGCCAACTGTAAAATCTGAAGACACTTATGTTTTGGATGCTATCATACCAGTGGAAGAGTGAGTAATATTTGTAAAAAAAATATGCTACACATGTAGAATGTATAAATTGATTTTTTGTAGATTTTCAGGTCTGTGGTATTTATTCTTTTATAACAGTAATAAATACACGGGAAATTTTTTTAGTGGTGTTGGAGTAGTCAATAGTCATAGATATAAAGATGTAGAACTACGACACCTAAAATCTAATGTATCTAGCTCAAAAGTAGATTATTATAGCACTATTATAAATTACAATAATAGTAAAATAACTTCAAGTGCACGTATTTGCACAATGTATATTCTTTTTGCAATATTACGATGAACATTGTCTAAGCATGATTCTTATACACTATTGCATGTTTTTATCTGGCACATAGGACTAGAAGCAACAGGGAAGGACGTCAAGCCGGAGACACATATAGCGTCGAAATCTCATTCCCAGCCGTTATGTAAGTTTCTCACTAAAATTGCACTCGCACTTATTAGTTATATTACGTATACATAGATTTTAAACCTGTTTGTTTGCTAGATAGTCGCTTGTTATTAATGCTTTTATTTTTATGGTAGATAAAAGGAAGTAAAATAGATAAAGCAATTTTATTAAATGCAAAACTTTCAGTATATAGCTATTTTACTCGAAAATTCCATTGATAACAAACCGTAACGACTGAGCTTAACCAGCATTTCTCAACTTGCAGCGACCCAGTTATCCACAATGGAAACAACGAAAGATCAACTGTGAAACGACTATTGGAGAAACTAATTCTCGAAGACGAACAATTCGACGTGCGAAGTATACTACCGAACACGGTGCCCGACCCAGCGAGCTTGAAACTTGAATCGGATTATGCCTGCCCGATGGGACAGGTCGTAATGGCACCTGATTGCGGTAAGCGTACATTTAAGTTACATTGTTTAGAACTCAGAATTACGATCTATCCACATTATTTTGCGAAAGCTGCAAGTTTCACTCAAGTTATCTTTTACATAAACTATCATTGTTTGTTCGCGTTACGTAAAGCAGAGGCGTAGTCGTAAGTTACGACGATACGTGAAACTTTATAGCCGTAAACATGTGTTCGAAATCCAAGCCTCCGCTTCGATGTTTTGCGAATAATGTGTTGCCCATATTTCATATCTTTTACGCTCGCAATGTTATTCAATCTACATGGAAAATCGAATCGCATCGATTATGAGCAAACGCTTCACAAATTCTACTTCCATCATAATATTTTCGTTCATGCTTTCTATCATATTTAAACAGCTGAAATTAACATCCACGTATAATTTAGTGTCATGTGCTGTGGGCACCTTCTTGGACGCGGCAAGCGACACCTGCCAGCCGTGCCCATCTGGTACATATCAATCAGAAGCCGGCCAACTGCAATGTACCCCTTGCCCTTCGATCGCTGGCCAATCGGGAGTCACTCAATCTACTGGAGCAAGGAGTGCGGGAGATTGTAAAGGTATGGAACTATAATTCTATGGACATTTTTAGAGTTTCGTTGAATAGTATGAAAATACCTTTCACGTTTTTAATTGGAAAGACCAATAGCGTAATATTACCTACGAGTAATTAATCATTAATGGGCACAAATAGCCAATTACAGAATTCCACATTTAGGTAATGTAAAACAATACATAATTGATATCGCGCTATAAAATTAATATGTGAATCAATAATTTTGTTAATGTGATTAACTTTAAGACTAGTAAACAAAATGCGATATTATTGATGGCCACAATTTACATAATTTGTTTATATATTGATATAGTTTGGAGTACAAATCAAATGAAAACTAATTTCACATTTTTTTTATAGAACGATGCGCTGCTGGTAAATACTACGATGCCGATGCTGAATTATGCAGACCTTGTGGTCACGGATCATACCAACCGAAAGAAGGAGCATTTTCGTGCATCGCTTGTCCCAGAGGACAGACAACGCGAGCAACGGAGGCTGTATCCGCAGCGGAATGTAGAGACGATTGTCCATCAGGTAAGGAGAATTTTTAAGTAACAAAATATCCGGCTGAAAGTTTTATTGTCTTCACTAGATAATAAAACTAACTTAACACCGATAGAGATAGTTATACGAATAGAGCACTTAGCCACAACCCCAATGAAAACTTTTAAGCTTAGTAATATTTCAACTGTAATTGTATTAAACATAACGATAATATTAAATCTATGTATAAAGGTATAACTGTTAAAAAATACTTGATAATAAAATTCGTTTTTGAACACAAAGAATGCGACACATATCGTTTTAAAATGCAACTTTTTATTTTGTCATGCTGCGTTTTCTTGGCAGCTTCCAAACATCCGCAATGAAAAAAAGAATAACACCAAAATATAAAGTTTCGTTAAAAATTATTTACAAGACAATGTAAAACCACATAACTAGTTGGATAATATATTTTTACGTAATTTTTTTCGATGTATTTAACGCTCATAATATAATATGTAATTCTGTTACCAGGAGAGCAGCTAAGCAACGATGGTGGTTGTGAGCCGTGCCCGCGTGGGACGTGGCGCGCGAATGGCGCTGGGGCTGCGTGTGCCCCGTGTCCTTCCGGCACTACCACACCTCAAGTGGGCGCTGCTTCGCCTGACCAGTGCTCCTTACCAGTCTGCAAGCCTGGTAATTATTTATACCCATTTTATGTCAAAACCTTACTCGTTATTTTCATTTATTTAATAGGATGAAGGATGAATATGGCGATAGGTAAATGACCGAATGGGTTATTCGTTTATACTTACAAAATTTATTGAAGCACTTAGATATTATGAATATTATATACACGATGATATAGCTGAATCAATCACATCAGAACGCCACGAAACTTTAATCTATTTAAATGATATTATTTATGCAGTAGTTAAGCTTAAGCGGACATGAGCCAAGCTGCATCACAGTATTTCACTTTATGAATGGTATTACGTCCGAACACAATCTATAAATATATTTTAATTTAATTACACAACCGGTTTGTTGGAAATTAAATTCGCAATACTGCGATTTAAATGCTGTTTGTATTGCTAAAGCCATGAAATGATAATATCAGTGAAGGAAATTAATGAATTGCGATCGTTTATTAGTTCATGTGTTGAATTTTCACTAAAATAAAACGGTCGTAAAGGGACTCTTTAACATGCACAAAACTGAGCCGTTCATAATTAATGAAACTGCAACAAGATTCGGTGCCAAAAATTTAACTCGATATAAACCGATTGCATTCATTCAGAGTAATTCACTTATTTATTATTTCAACTGGGTAATCTTATTTAACTTGTATACTCTTAGTTAGTATTCATGCTATGAAATATTTATACTGAATTCTCTATTAATTCCATTGTCCATGTTGTAAAATTTATTCGTGTTTGATTTGACATGCTTTATAAAATAATTATAACATCTACAATATCTTCATCGGTTTAATGTGTAATATATTATCTGGAAACGTGGATCATGAATAAACAACATTCATTACCATAATTTCAGGATCATACTTGAACGCAACCCTGAATACCTGCATACAATGTAAAAAGGGTACATACCAGTCAGAAACCCAGCAAAATCAATGTATCCCGTGCCCAATCAACACCAGTACTAAAGAAGCGGGAGCCGTAAGTATTTTAAAAAACTATGTTGTTCCGTTAATACTCCAGCTTATTCTGAAGTAAATCATAGTTATAAAACTGTCTCTTATCGAAGATATCTTTTCATCTATAAATAATTTGCATCGTCCAGGGACAAAAAATAGCCTATGTCACTGAGATTTTGTAATGCTTTCTATTAGTGAACGCAAGGAATATAATCTTCCCTCTTTAGAATATAAAAATAGATAATTCACTCGTACTCCGTCAATTACTAATGATCGAAAATTTCTTGCAGACTTCAGAATCGGACTGCACAAACCCCTGTGATATGAGCGGACCAGAAATGCATTGTGATACAAACGCTTACTGTCTTCTCGTACAAGATACCAATGAATTCAAGTGTCAGTGTAAACCAGGATTCAACGGCACTGGCAAAGTGTGCACAGGTAATTATTTATCTAGGTTTCCTACCTACAGAAATCTTATCTAAATTCTAATGAACAGCAAGAAGGTCGAAAGTTTTCTAATTCAACAAATTAAATCTAAATCCTCATAAACGTTCTTCGGCGTAATGCGCCAGTACCATAAATACACACTAATGTAATTGCCACACCATTTGCATAAGTGGCCATCTAAAACGATTTAGGTAGGTTACTTGAAAACAATGTTTAGGTTTATTTTATATTGAAGGATCGGGATGTTAGTATTAGATCTTCGGTGCGGGTTTATAGATAAGATTTTAATAACAAGCATTTCTTTTTTCAGATCTGTGTATTGATTTCTGCGACAACGGTGGTGAATGTGTTAAGGACGCTCGTGGTGAACCTTCATGTAGATGTACCGGGTCCTTCACGGGAAGACATTGTAGGGAGAAGAGCGAATTCGCGTATATCGCCAGTGGTGTCGCTGGTGGTGTCATCTTTATTATATTCCTTGTGCTGCTCGTATGGATGATCTGTGCCAGGTACTATACTAATGCTTACAAGTTTATATTTTGTCTAGAAATATTCGTTTCCTAAGTTCAGAATCAAACAATTCTGTGGATTTTATTTATCAAATAAGTGTAAAACTGTAGCTTCTCAAACGACATATTGAATAGACAAAAAATAAAAAATATTTTGCAAAAGTGTAAAGTATCCAATATTTTAGTTTAAAGTATTCTAACCTATATCTTACAATATTTTCCTCCAGATCTTCAAAGAAACGGGAACCAAAGAAAACGCTAACGCCAGCTATCGACCAAAACGGTTCACAAGTGAACTTCTACTACGGAGCGCACACCCCGTACGCGGAGTCCATCGCTCCTTCACACCACTCCACATACGCTCATTACTATGACGACGAAGAAGATGGCTGGGAAATGCCTAACTTCTACAACGAAACATACATGAAGGAAAGCCTACACAATGGGATGAACGGAAAAATGAACAGTCTAGCTAGATCCAACGCTAGTATATACGGCACGAAGGAGGATCTATATGACAGATTAAAAAGGCACGCATACCCTGGTAAGAAAGGTCAGTATTTGGAGCACGCAATGTAGTGCGCACTTTATATTCTATAGCAGCCGTACACGTTTAGCTTGTAGTTGCATGTCGTAGATCTTATTTCCAATACGTAATATTATCAATAGTGTTGCCCTATTTTCTACAGTTTGATGTTTTTCCCTATAATTTACGATGCTAATTAGTTACGCTGATGTAATATAGCTTCTATTGTAGAAAATATATTAAGATAGGTTTGCTTAATATGCTTAGCCTGATGCCCGCAAAGTATAGTTTATAAAATAGTTTCATTGATAATAGATAAGGTTACTAGCTAGATATGTTGTTATTTAATTGTATGAATGATAAAGGTTTGATATTTAGCATTAGATACTATTTACTACAGATAAAAAAGTAAAGAACACTTATGGTTGATTTTGTACTTATAAAATTTAATCACTATAATTGGAATCTAGTAGAAAAGTTTAAATCTAAAGGGCAACAAAGACTAGTAAGAAGTTATCATTATAAAAAACCTATTAGGAAAAATATTATCTTCAATTTATATTCTCCTACGGTTCTTCCCTTTTATAATTTCCCCTTTTCCTACACTTAATTAGCCTCTGCTTAAAAACAATTTACTGACGTCACAATCACAACAAGCAAGTCCTTATAAACAATGACTTACATCATATAGATGATATGAAGCACAAATGTTTTGAAACAAATAATAATGATGCAACATTACTTACAGATAAGAGTGACAGTGACAGTGAGGGTCAGTAAACAGCAATGGACTGCGTTTTGTCGTATTCTGGTCAAATTTACATAATAATATAGTTTCGTGTCTCGGTGAAACTTATTTTTTTTAATGTAAACATGAAATGATTCTCACAGATGCTTATCATCTGTAAATTCGCTTATAATGGTGCTTCTTTTTAATCTCTAATTTTTTCCCTTTGTCTCTTACTACAAAATTTCGTACCTATGTCATGACAATGTAAATACTTCGTCATCTATGAGAATTGTTGCGTGTAGCCGAGATGTTATGTAGAATTTTGTACTCTGCTAGCTTTATAATTAGGTTTAGTTTAAATAACAATGTGTATTAACACACTCACTGTTTTACCCCCACCAAATGTTTAATCCCTCAGTCACAAATACGCATAATTTCGTCTTATTTTCTTCCAAAACAGTGAATGTGTTGATGTTCGTACTATATCAACGAATCGAATGCTCAAGTATTTTAGGCAAATAATGCCATATCAGACAAAACAGGGCGTTGTGACATTCCAATAAAGATAACTTCGATTTTGTTATACAATTTATTAGTGTAAATATTATTTTATAAAATATTTGTATATTTATAAACCTCATTTTACTGTCTTAGAATTAACTGATGAATTGAAGTTTTGTACATCGATAATATTTCCAAATAATAACGAGTATGCTATTGAGAAACGTTTATTATATTTTTGTATAATAATGTGGACTGTACTTAATCTATTAATAATTCAATTTAGGTATGCGAGTATTTTGTATAGATGGGTTGTATAGTTTTAGAATTATATACAAAACAATGTATTTTATTTTTACTGTAATATATACAATTTTATCATAATTTTAATAATAAATAATCAAGTGATTATATTATGTAGCCCAATTATTAAGTTTAGTTTATTCTCACAAGGGTTTAACCGGTCTACACTGATGCTTTTTACAAATAACTTCATAACAATAGTTTCAATTTTTATAAAGGTAAAATTTGTATTTAAATATAAGCACCCGCCTTCGTGAGATAGCTCGGCTACTCAAATTTAGATTTAAATAATTATTATTTCAATCAATTTCTAATTTTTATACAGAATAATAATAAATACTCATCATGTTTTAGTGGTCTGTATTCCATCACAATAATTACCACATTCGATATTAACAGTAAATAATTTTACAAAGAATAAATTAAATATGTATTTAAGTCTGTACTTTTATTTGGCCCCAATTTTATTAGCACTTGAATTTTACAATAAATCAATATTAAGTATAATTAAAATGAGTAACTACCTATATTTCTTTAAATACACCACAGACAGGACGAATATATTTAAGGAAAACAGCTGTACCCTGCATAGATGTAATAATTAAACTTTATCAGTCACCTGAAAACTGATAAAACTATTGATCACTACAAAAAACGACAAAAGCTTACTAAACTGGTATTATTTAAAGAAAATTAAAAAACATAGTTTAATATAAAATCCTCTTTTTATTAATTCCCTAGTATCAGTACCACCAGATAGTACCAAGTAAACAGATTACACAATGTGTCGCATCTGCGCGTATTGCTTAATCTTTGAACTCGGAACCTCGCCCCGCTCGTCCCGCACGTACCTACTGTTTTAATTGGAATAGCCACTCTAGTACATAGTACATAGTAACTCAATGTCATTCACTAGATTTATCTTTAGTTTTTCTTGTAATTCTGTGTACATCTATAATTGGGTCAAGCATTAGAATATTATTACTCTGAATTTATTATTAAGGAATTATGTATGCGCGATCTGTCGATGTATACCCAAATAAATAAATAAATAATAAAACCATGGAATAAAGTCATACAAAAATATAGTTTATTTTAATAATATCGATACTCAAGTTCTATTCTTGAGAAAGTGCGTCATTTCCTACATTGTATAAACAAACATACAAATATTAAATGACATTTTACTTGGCGTGCTTTTTGTAGAATTCAGTCATATATTTAACTAAAACTTCTACTTCCTCGACAGTAACTGCATTATATATAGATGCGCGAATACCACCGACGCTCCTGGAAAGAAAAAACAATTAGAAATAATCCTAGTATAATCGAAATTATTTAGAAACTAGACTACAGGGTTATAGGGTACAGATATAAATATAATATAATTAATACAAGTAGATCAATACGATGGTAATTAATTAGTAAACCTTTTATATTCAAATATAATGTAACTTATAGGTATAGTACCTAACAGTAAGTACCTAATAGTAACGGTAAGTTTACTCTTATATAATTTCAAGATTTAAAAAGGAATAATAATATATTCCGTATTCTGTTTTTATTAGTTCTTTATTTCAAACTCACTCGTTAAAAAACGGAAAACAAGTCAAAATTTGTTTATTTTTCTTGTTATAATTAGCTGATACCCCGAGGACAAAATGAAGGACAACAAAGGACAAATCGTACAAATCCCTGTATTTACTTAATGTTCCGTTTATAGACATTATAATGTATTGTTTTACGATTCGGTTCTGCAATCGTAAACAAAACGTCAAGGACAAGTTCGGAATAAAAAGGTATCAGTTTAACAAAGGAAGTATGTATACCTAGTTGATTTTCTTTTAACAATTTGTTTTTGTTTCATACATTACTCGTAATAAATGGTTTTTATTTATTTCTTATTTTCTTACATATGCTTGCATTTGCTTTTTTCAATTTTCGAGATAAAATCTTCAATTATCAAATGAAATTCAAAATTTTACTGGACACTTTCTTGTACAAACAGACAAAAATAGGTAAATACAATTTTGCTTATGTCTTGATATCAGCATAATATTTTACACAATTAAATATCCTATATCCAGCTCCCCATTCAAAAAGTATTTCCTACATAAGTATCAGAAGTAACAATATCTATGAAAAAAAGTTCATCATACTTATTATACTTAAAGAAAGAGTAAATAAAAACTTACCTATGTCCCTTCAACTGAATCAAGCCTAGAGCTTCAGCGCCCTTCAAGAACTCCTTTTCCAAAGCTTCATCACCTTTATCCGAACCAATTCTAAACGGAACATTCATTTTGCTTCTAGCGTTCTTAGCAACTGGTGCGTAGTAGAAACCATTTGAATTCTCTATTAAACCGTAAATCATGGATGCCTTCTTTGCTGCTAGTTCGGCCATTTTGTCCAAACCACCTTTGGATTCTATCCATTGGAGGCACTTGCCCATGACATAGATACTGAAAGTAATATTAGATTTTGAATCTTGGCATTTGGTAAATTTAAGAGAGTGCTCTAGCTGTGCCCCGCGTAATTCATCTACGTGCAAAATCAAGTACTTCTAGCCCATGTGTTCTTACGATGTATAACGTATCTATATTACTAAAAGTTTCATCCAAATCCTCGTACTTTTTAGTGGAAGAGTATCAAACATGCATACATCCATCCACATAAATTTTCACATTTATTCTATAAGAAGACAGGACTAGCAATTTATTCTGTGGTTATATTTGGATAAACTAGATGGAAGGCAATCTAAAATAGTTAAGGTTAGCCGCATTATGTCTCATCATACAAACCGCAATATAATGTAAATCGAGTTAACTCGAATCTGATTACGAATGTGGTTACTACGAGTAACTATGGGAATATGGGAAAATCTCTCGCTAAATGATTAAAAGTCAGTCTATTTCAAAATAAACGAGGAGGATGCTATAGAAAATTCTTTGGCAGAACCAGGTTCTCGATTGTACTGGACCAGCAACAAAGTAATAGAATACCTATCATAAATGTAATCTGACGATATATAATATACCTATGTTTCTTCTTTTTTTTTTTGTAAGGTGTCTCTCAATGTCAGCCAAAAGGGCTTCTACATTTTAACGCGGACGCAATATGTTTTATTGTGTGTGTGCAAGAGTTCAAGATTCCTATATCCTTTTCCTATTGTGTTACATCAGGTAACGATCATCAGGATATCATAACTTCTGCAGTTTAATGTAAGGGTAACCACAATGCTATTAGCAATATCGAACTCTATATAAATAATATCATTGCGAATATTACAGCATGATATTATGAATTTATTTTATTTCATCACCTAAACATACACTTCAAAAGATAAGTATAAGCCAGTTTAATACCGCTTTTAACCGGTATAATGCGAACAATGAATAAAAATTGATAACGCAATATTGATAAAAATCACAAGAAAAAACTGGATCAAAGAGCGTTTATTATTGGCACTACGTAATTCTCCTACACAATCAGAATGATTAAATTTTTACCCATACATTGCAGAAGATTTATTCGATAACCAAATTATACTATTAATAGCAACGCTTTGTTTGTGCATAATAATGAAATAAAAAGAGAAACGAAAGTGGAAATATTTTTATCCTATCCCTTATTTTTTCTGACTGCAGACTATTTTATAACAATTTTGTATATCAGACACTCTGTTATTGGTATTAAACAAATATGTAAATCCAGGTTATAAACTACTTTTGTATTAATTGTATCCAACTTTCAAAATATTATGGCAAACCGCAAAAGTAAACTGCTGTGTAGTTTGAAATTATACATTTATATACCTACCTACTTAAATATGTACGTTGAACTTAAACTCCTAAAAATTGCCTTTCAACTAATTAATTATTCATGTAAATACATATTCGATTACGTTACATGATCCAAGTTCAAAGATTACAAGAAAGACAAAACAACGTCTCGGTGTCGGGGGAATTTTTACTTTTGTATCAAAACTTCATTAGTTAATTTATCTTATGATAAAATTGTTTTGTTTCTCCGGTCATTCATTTTATCAGTTATGCGTTTCAGATTTACTTTCTTATAATTGATATTGGATCACAAAAATAATATTTTCGTCTCTTCTACTTTAAAAGCTCTGTGAAATACCTATTTGTTAAAAAGTTACTAAGCTATTAAGCTCCCTAAAACTCGATAAATATTAGACAGAACTGCTTCTAAAGCTAAACCTCTTCTATGACTAAGCCAATTCATCAATTCATCTAAAACTGTTCAAATCTTTAAAAAATGATGGACAATAGAAACTCACATATCTACATCAATTAACAATGAAAACATTATACAACTTTTAAAACAGTCCCCTAAATAAATATGCATAACCCATTGAGCCCCAAGCGGCCTAATCGGTCCCAGACACAATAGATTTTCTATTGTGTCTGTGGTTCCGGGGCCTGAGTTAATAACCATAATTATAACCTAAAACATAAATAACTTACGCAAACATAGGCGGAGTATTCAATATAGAATCAGCTTTAGCATTCGCAGTCCAGTCTAAAACAACGGGACAAATAGGCAGTGCTTGGTTGAGAAGATCCTCCCGTACTATGACTACAACTACTCCTGACGTTCCGATGTTCTTTTGAGCACCCCCGTATATTACTCCGAACTGGATAGAGAAATATAAATTATTAACAAAAAAAATGTGTGCGTGTACTAGTGGGAAGACTAACTACACACGTAAGAAGTGAAACTTCTTTATGACCTTATTTTTCAAAAAAATATTTACTATATTATACAACTTTACAGAAATAAGTCGAATCACGCGTGGTAGGGATAAGAAAAAGATGGCGCGTAAAGGAAAAATGTCACGCGTAACGAAAAAATGTAACACTAAATTTTTTTACAACCCCGATAAAGAAGTTTCACTTCAAAAAAAACCCACTCTAAGTCTATTTAATAATGTTATGGCATTTTGGCAAACTGGAGATAATATTATAATGAAGGTCTGTTAAGAATTCCAATAGGATATTGGTTAGGATAAGGCATAAATCTTAGACAATCTTTGACGTATTATTGATATTATTACGCGTGCCTAGACATTGTAACCACCAGAACCACACAAGCACGTAGATACCTAATACTCAGAACAAATAAGGTAAATAGACGGACACAAATTCAAAGATTTGTATTTATATGCATTTTTGCAATTTTATATTATACCGATATTATTATAACACAGAAAATTAATAAGTACGGTACGTGATATTTCAGTTTCTGAGCAGCTTTAAGTCCGGATTACGGTCAATATACCTATGCATACATTGAAGATGAAATATTTTATAATAAGCTAGAACATCTCAACAGAAGAAAACCCGCCGGTCTTTAACACCTTGGCCACGGGAACCGGCGACGCGACCGACGGCGCGTCGGGCGTAGGCTTGCCAGGTGTCCGGCTTTAGCCGGACATGTTAGGCTTTTTGCAGTCGCGTCCGGCCAAATATGTACGTGTTTGGCCTGTCCGGCTTTTGTCAGGCTTTTTGTCAGAGTGGCGATTCGTACGACGATGGGCGGACGAGCGCCCGACCCGAACGGACAAGGGCGAGCGTAGAGCAAACTATCTTCCGGCCGGCAAATATAACTAGATTTTGTTATTTTTTAAAGATTTTAAATTGTTCTATAAATACCTACTATAAAGTAAATTCTTACCTAGCCGTAAAATTAATATTATCTTTTTGTTACTTTCCAGAAGAATGATTATTTTTATTTGTTTTATTATATTTTTTAGTTTATAGTATTAAGAATGCCAAAAGAGAGCTATATTCATTTGTTTTTTAGTTTTAATAATATTTAATTATCTACAAAAGACTGATGATCCATTTGTAAGTAAAACTGTAATAGTGTAACTTAATAAACATTTCAAATTCGTAAACGAGTTTTTTTATTATAAATATTATGTCCATCTTTTAATAAATATCGAATATCCTCACTTTTCACCAAGTATAAATACTTTTTTCAACAGCCCAGCTGTAAAAACATTATGTTTGGCAATAAAAAAAACATGTCCGGCTTTTAGGCTAAAATGTCCGGCCTTATATAGTGCGCAGTCCGGCCTTTGCATTTTATGGCCTGGCAACCCTAGTCGGGCGGCGCGGCAATTCGCGCGGCGCGGAAAGCACGCCACGGGCAGTTGCGTTCGCCGCCGCGACCAGTGTAGACGAGGAGACGAGATGGCTTTATCAAAGTTAGCTCGACGTTAGTTTGGAGAGTAGCAGCTTTTTTGCTCAAGATTTAATGTTTGGAAGATATAGTGGAGTACACGAATTAAATAGAAATCGTGTTACAGACGGAGAATTCCACCAAAAATATGATTTTTTTCACAACATTTTTAAACTTATGTTGCGGGTGGCTAGACTTCCAAATAGCTGGTCTATCTAGAATTTCTGCAATAAAAGCTTCCGTATCCATTTTCGCGAAAAAAAAAAAACTATTTTAAATTAAGTTCGCTCCGGCACTAGTCGCCGCGTCTGCCGCTCGACTCCGTGGCCTGCGCCGTAATAACTCATACATTTGTTTCGATCGCTAGTCGTGCCGCGCGATTCGCTCGGGGAAATTCGCCGGTCGTCTCGCTGGTCGCCGCTGCGCGTGGCATGCCCAGTACATTTCCATACATTTGATTCATTCGCAAGACGCGCCGCCGGTCGCGCCGCGCGAATTTTCGCTATAGCGAATTGTCCGTGGCCAGCACGTAAAACACACATCCTATGAGATCAAGACGTAGAGAAATACCTTTCATAGACTTTGTACTCTTTTCAAACCAGGGACTGTATTCATTTCTAATGTTATTTTCTGCTTGTTATGTTGCGTATTGTAGGCGTATCTTATTTTCTTCAAAATATTGGATAGTATATCTATGAAGTAGGTAGTAAATAATCAACATCTGCTTGTTATCGGATACAGTTATTTTTAGTGAGCGTCTGACGATAACAGCTATCAAAAATAATAAAATTATTATGACGATTGCCACGCCTCACGTGTTTCGAGTCAACAAATCGACGTTGTTTATAATTTATTTACTTATTAATTTTATTTTAGGATACATATTACATTTATTACATTTAAGTACGTATCTACTGTATGTAGTATCTACTGCACCTTTAACTATAGGAAATTACAGCGTTCAAAATCAAATGATAAATACAATTACAATTTGTCAATTTATTAAAAACTAGTGGCCCGCCTCGGCTTCGCCCGTGGTACATGTTTCACAATAAAAGGTAGCCTATGTCCTTTCTCGGGTATCAAAATATCTCCATACCAAATTTCATGCAAATTGGTTCAGTAGTTTAGGCGTGATTGAGTAACAAACAGACAGACAGAGTTGCTTTCGCATTTATAATATTAGTATGGATTATTAAGAAATAGTTAAAAATAATTTAAGACATTTAATACCTAACACTAATTATATAAACAAAAAAGTATTGCAATTACAAATTTAAAACTACATTTATGTTCATCATGGTAGATATTAAAAAAATATTTAAATTTTAAGAGCAATTAATTACACTTAGGTATACATATTCCAAATAATTACTAAATTACAATTTTTATTCAATTAAAATTATATTAAAATTTATTAAAATTAATCAATACATTAAAATTATAGTATACAGGCTGGTTAAATTTTAAAAAAGGAAAAATATAAACTTTTATAATGATAAAAGTTGAATGATAAACTTCTATAATGATATTAAAATGTTAATAAAATCAAATGAGGATTAACGATTTGAAACGTTGAATTTGATATTTTTGGTTTAATCGCATTCAAATCTTAATATATAAAAATCAATGCCACTTTTCGTTGTAATTCCATAACTCGAGAACGGCTGAACCGATTTCGATAATTCTTTTTTTATTATATTCCTTGAAGTACGAGGATGGTTCTTATGTAGAGAAAACGTTAATATGTACCACGGGCGAAGCCGGGGCGGACCGCTAGTGCTTTATAAATATAAATTCCAGGACTTGAACCCGCATCCTTTGACCAATTCAGCCACGGGCGGGTCACGATTATCTATTCTTTATAAATTTTGATTTGAAACGTGTTAGAGATTGACTGAAGATGTCTATGTCTTTCGAGACGCCTGACGAATGACGATGTGAGCTTATTGTACACATGGGTGAGCCTGACTATTGGTGAGTTTTTACAAAGGTTTGTCCGATAAGGAAGACACTAAAAAGCACGAGTTTGACGAGGAACTCTACATGGTACATTGATGTTAAATCTGGTTAGTAACGCAGGACAATCGAAACCATTTTTAGCACTTTGTATAAAAACAGAAGATTAACTACCATAGTGCGACGCGATTCAAGATCTCATATATTTTATTCTGTTGTTGCTACGATGTATTGAAATTTTGTTTTAATATGTACATTAACATGAATTAGCTATGTAGCTTAAGATTATCGCATAAGGTAGATAGAAGTAGTTACGCTTCTATAAGAATACAAAAGTGAAACTTTGTTCGTCGGAACTCGAAAGTTCCACGAACATGAAGACTGTATTTATAATCGCACAGACAGTTTTTCCGGGGAAAATGGAAGCCTGTATTCTTTGAAATCGTTGTTGTACTAGTAGAAAATTATTCATTTGTTGCTTTTGACCTCCTCCTTGGTATAGAAATTAATGCGTGGTCGTAAAACTTAATTCTATTCCTGATGGTCAACTAAAAAATGTATCAGGACACAGAAGGCTAATTGATTATCTAGTTGTCCGTAAAGAAAAAAAATATTGATCAATGAAAAAATGTCAGATGCATCTTCCCCTAATGCCGGAATTTTTGATCGTATAAATTTTTGCTAATCATACATTAATATCCCAAATATCTAGATAAAAGTAAGAAAACAACGGTCTTATAACGCAACTTATTCAAGCAAAATGGAAACAGGTTATCAAAAAATGTTGATAACTGACTAATAAAGTCTATTAAAATGTATAATGTAGCTGATATCAGATCGCATAAAAAGTTACCTATTAAGAAATTTATAAGAAGAGTTCATTTTCTTAAGGTTTTTTGCCTAAGATGTTAAGAAAAATATTCCATTATTCCGCATAAGTACAACAAAATAATTACAATAAACCGAAACTGTTTTAAATTTGTAATATCTATTTACCTTGGACACATCCAATTTTTTCGACATAAAGTTAGAACTGATATCAGCAACTAATGGCACTCCCTTTGTGTCCGGAATGAAATCAAACTCAACACCTGAAACAAATAACCATATAAACGATAAATACATTATATTTATTTATTTATTTATTTAACACTTTATTGTGCAAGAAACAAAATATACAATATACAAGGTTACAAAAAAATAAGATTAAAAAGCACAAAGGGCGGCCTTATCACTATGCAGTGATCTCTGCCAGGCAACCACGGGGAGAAAGGCAAAGAAGCGCAAAATGTTGTAAAACAAATAAAACATATTTTAGAATAGGGTAGAAATAATAAAAGAATACAATAAAATATAATATAATATTCTATCCTTAACAGGGATTCAAATATCCTGTTTGTTTTGCACGTCATGTTGCGGTTGCTAACTTTTACTTAACCTCGGATACCTCGACTAAAATATCTATTTTCCTGCAGTTATAACGCGGGAACTTACATCGGCTGATATTCTTTGCATATACATAATTGGATATTTCGGCGTCATCTAGTTGAATATGTTATTTGATTGAATGACTAGCGCGTTCATTGAATGACGACATTTAATTGTTATGGAAGTCATTCAATCAAATATGAGATTCAACCAAATTATTACAACATAATATATTGTGTACCTCTAGATGGCCTCATAGTACAGTGAAATTATAACAAACAACCATAATTAACGGTTTTCAAGATAGGAGAGAGAGAGAATAATTGATGTTTAATTCTGAGGCACTAGTGGCAAAAATATTTAATTTCTGAATCGTCTAATTTTCATTTTTAATTATTCAAATACTTAATAGGTTCTTACAAAGAATAATTATACTTTATTGATATTAACCCTAATACAACTATAACTAGTTGTTTCGCGTAGTATTCAATAGATTACCAATCTCGTAAACATTTTATTACAATGAAGATGAATATAAATTTGCTATCACACACAATATAAGGCTTGTAAAAAAAGTAAAAATAAATAACATGTAGGTAAATAAGGCTAGTATTATATCAATCAAGCAATCGGATATATTTTGCATTCAAATAATACCTAAGTAGGTTTGAAGCGTTTTTCCATCATTTTCTATCAAAATTAGTCCACAAATTTTTTGCTGCAGTTTCGAAATTATTAAAATACTATTATTCGATAGTTCGATTCGAATAGTTTTTGTAAAGTAGTCAGGTACAACAAATTCCAAATTCGATTTATATAAAATAAATGGTTCCAATAAAAATATCTGTACCTATATTTAAATCACCTGCAATAAAAATGAATTATTGCCAGTTCACGATACCCTTTCCTAAAATTTGATCGTTCTTTATATTGCTATAATATTTAAAATTTGAATTGTAATAGGACTGTTTTTAGCGACAGATAATATCTGCTACTTAAGCAATGATAAAAATGTAATCAATACCAAATTACAAAGGAATTAGATAGCTGATAGTGACATACCTAATCTGCCATCACGAATTCACGAGGAGTATTGCAATAATATATTTTCTATTGGATAAAAAAAATAATGCATAATTGCATGACATTGTGGTGAAATTATTCTTAAACTAGCTTCCGCCCACGACTTTGTACGTGCATCCCCGTTTTTCCCCGTTCCCGCAAGAATTTCGGGAAATCCTTTCTTAGGGGACGCCTAAGTTATGACATCTACCTGCATGCCAAATTTCAGCCCGATACGTCCAGTGGTTTGGGCTGTGCGTTGATAGAGTACTATATCAGTCACCTTTGAGTTTTATATATATAGATATTTTATCCTGGAAGGGATTGTATTAACAGTTTTGATGAATTGTGAAAAAATTAAAATTTATGAATTATTCTGTACTTGTAGCAAAACAATTCAATTTACTCCACGATTTAATTTCCACTTCACCGAGATTGGCTAAATTGCTGTTTGTCCGAAATAACTTAATCTAAATTTACTACCTGAAAACTTAGAACTCAACGATTTTACAATTCTAAGAGAAACTGAAAAGAACTTCCTGGAACATAATATTAGTTCTAGAACGTTCTAGAAGAAAAGTTTACGTACCGTGGATAGTTTCGTTTCCACAAATATGGACGTATGAGGCATTAGGGTCCAGGTTCCAAGTCGATTGGTCTGGGATGCCCACATAACGATCTGTGGGCGGCAAAACCATGTTCACTTTGCCATATTTCTTCGCTTCTTTAGCCGCCATTGCTGACCATGATCCTGGGAACAATACGCGGTTTTAATTTTTGATACAAGATGTGTAGACATTGGAATTAAATTCAATTTTGATATTCTTGAAAATTCGGAAAGTATAGGAAACATTACTAAATCTTTGAATGATAGATAAAAATTTAGATTATGGACCGATTACGGAAGTTAAAACTTCGTAATATTACTTCTGAGTCTTATCTTATTGCTATAAAATCGCCGATATCCAACTCGACGGTTATCTAAATTTTATCCGAATGATGAAATATAAACTTAGATTAATAATAACATTTTTAGATTTAAATGATGCAACCTCTATGAAATACAGTAAGTTAATTGGCAGTTATATATTTTACTTGTGCGGTCATATAGGTACGGTAGGTACGCTTGGGTACAAACCTAACCTACATCAAGAAGGGCTGGACCGATTTGTACGATCTAATTATCAGATTCGAGTTTGGCACCCCAATTAATAAACTTAGTAAAAATCATCCCAAAAACTTGACGTAAAATTATAAGAAGTGAGTCCAAAGTAAGAGACTAAAAATCAACTTCAAGAAGGTTTCAAAGGCATTTCAATATTTTAATCCAAACTACTTCTTTATCTATCACATATCAAATATAATTCGTCCAAAATATATTTGACTTACCTGTTACAACGTAATCCGCAGTACCCGTCCTTGAAATTAAATTCATAGGTACAGCAGCAAATTGGCCCTGACCACCACCAGCGAGAAACAGGATTTTGTAGTTGCTGGGTACATTTCTGCAAATAATATTACGACTAAATTGTATTTGATCCTGTGGAATATCTAGTTTACAGATTTTAACTGGAATTATGTAAAGTAGGACTATTTTATAAGGAGTTTATTGTGTATGCCTATAATATGAGGAAGCAAGGAATTTTACTTTGTCCTGATCTATGTATTATTAAGGAAAATCTAGGATATAACTAAAACAATTTCCAACGTTTACACTTGTTGTAAAGACGACGTTATAAGGAAAAAAAGAACTGTTATTTGTAGTTTTTCTATTGTTTACACGCGAATCGAATATGTTTATAATAATTAACATAGATATTATTTATGGCATTTCTTCACTTATTCTATTTGCATGTGCCTAATTTATACAATTTGTAATACATATTCAAATTATAAATTATTAAAAAGAACAGCATATTTTGATATTATAATATTTTCAATAAATAGGACATATTTGACTTACAACAGTCTTCTAACAACATTTTGTGTCTCAGTATTAAAGGTCATATATGTAGACGTACGGTGACTTGTCTCCATCAAACTTATTCCCGATCCTTTAAAGTTTGTTAACTCCTCTCGTATTGTTTCGTACACCTAGAACCAAAAACTTGTTTGTTGTATCTATTTGTGGTATAATTTAAATTATTTCAATACATTTCAATGGATACTTACATCTTCTGGCATTTTCGCCGGACCGGCACCAAAATTGATAATTTTCGGCATATTGTAAATTTACGTAATTTGACGCAACCACTCACTACCTCATACAAAAGACAACTGGTTTGCGTTTATATGTAAACGGGCGTGACTGGTGACTGTGGCACACTATCACACTATATTATATATGTAATTACGTCGCTCGCACAACGCTTGATAAATAATTTTAATCATTCATTGATAACACGGGCGGACAAAATAGTGTCAAGTATTATTTGTTATCGTTCATGATCATTGATCTACTAGATAATTATGTTAAAGACATTCATCGAATATATCTACATATTTAAGTTTTACCCTAAGCAATCCTTAAAATAAAAATTAAAATATAGTTATAAATGCGAAAGGGTGACACACAAAATGCACGCATTCACGAAAAAGACATGATCATTTTTTATGTATACCTTTAATATATTTGATTTTACATTGTTAATAATAAATTAATTATAATTAAGTATATAGTGGTCCTAGTTCCTACCCACATATCACCTTCTTATTATTTAAAAAAACCTTACATTTTACTGGTTCTCTATTTGGACGTTTCAGACAATGCCCTACCCTACCTACCTACCTAATTTAAAACTTAAAATATGTGAACTAGTAACATCAGCCGTTTTATTAAAAGCCTAGGCTCTCTATTTTAGCCACTGCGACATACACATACCTATCGCTGTCTTCTCTCTATATAAAATTCTCGTTTTACAATGATAGTTAGAATGCTTCTCCGAAACGATTGAGCCGATTCTCTTGAAATTTTGTAAATCTATTTTTCATAGGTATCCATAAGTGATAAGATAACAAACAGTAAGGCAGAATACCTAATATTTGCCGGAACAGCCAGTTTTCTTATAAAAAATTCAAATCTATACAACATAATGTCTATGCAGTGCAGTGCATAATATAGTTTTTGAATTTCAATCATTAAAATATGATGTTAAGAAATAAGTAGTAGTTACGTATATCTACCTATATTTAAGTACTAGATTTCCGCCCGCGAATTCGCCCGCGTTTTCAAAGGAAAACCCGCATAGTTCCCGTTCCCGTTGAATTTCCGGTATAAAACCTAAGTATACTATGTGTTATTCCAAGTTACCCTCTAGCCTCCACGTATATGTGTGCTAAATTTCAGTGTATGTTATCGGTTCAGTATAATTTGCGTGAAAGATTAACAAACACACACACACACACATCCTCACAAACTTTCGCATTTATAATATTAGTAGGATAGGATAGTAAGGTACCCACAGATAGATACATGCATCATGCATGTGAGCTCGGTTCCACCCGAAGACGAACCCGCAAGCGAGTTCGAGTGGGTGGGTTATTACAATAGCTCATGTCTTTTTCTTTGTGTGATTTGATATTACTGAAAAGTTTCATCAAAATTCATCCGTAGTTATTTCGTTAAAGTGTAACAAATATAACATAGTAAAAAGGATAGTAAGGTACCCACAGATAGATACGTAAGTATGCATCATGCATGTGGAGCTCGGTTCCGTCCGAAGACGAACCCGCAAGCGAGTTCGAGTGGGTGGGTTATTACAATAACTCATGTCTTTTTCTTTGTGTGATTTGATATTACTGAAAAGTTTCATCAAAATTCATCCGTAGTTATTTCGTTAAAGTGTAACAAATCTTAATCTTAATCTAATATATATATTATAAAGGCGAAAGTTTGTAAGTATGGATGTATGGATGTTTGTTACTCTTTCACGTAAAAACTACTGAACCGATTACAATGAAATTTAGCACACATATAGAGGGTAAATTGGATTAACACATAGGATAGTTTTTATCCCGGAAATCCCACGGGAACGGGAACTATGCGGGTTTTCCTTTACAAACGCGGGCGAAGCAGCGGGCGGAAATCTAGTATAACATAATCTTATATCTTATAATATATAGGTATATAAATCTCGTGTCACAATGTTTGTCCTCAATGGACTCCTAAACCACTTAACCGATTATAATAAAATTCGCACACCATCTGCAGTTTGATCCAACTTGAGAGATAGGATAGTTTAAATCTCAAATCGTTTTAGAGAAAGCGGGCGAAGCCGCGGGCGGTAAGCTAGTATAATATAGGTACCTCCATCAGCGATCTTCAGAAACTTTTGGATTTATAATACAGTACACATATACATTATACATGGTAGCTATACATACCTACACTGCATACATACATACTTAGTGGCTGATATAATTGTATTTATTTTTATTTAGATAACTAGCTGTTAAGCATTAGACAAAATTTCATGAGAATCGGTCGAGCCGAGAATTTATTTGAGTTATTATAAAAGATGCAACTTCTAATTGATAAGTACTACCACAGACTAATAATAATATACTACGTATACAATACTACACACAATAATTGTAGGTCTATTCATTTTTGATGACACTACAAAACTATTAATTACTTAATACTTAGGTATCTTAACTACATAATATCTTTTGAACAACAGGAGACAAATATGTTTTTCTAAATAAGTACCTACCTGGTACCTATCTACTCTCAGGCTTGAGCTGGTTTCGGATTTAGGACCTGAAATGGTTTTAAAGTTATTAGCATAGAGTAAAGTAATATATTGGTTACTAGCATACCGCCCGCCCGCGGCTTCGCCCTCTTTGTTTAAAACCTAATAAATTATATACTTAAACCTTCCTCTTGAATCAATCTATTTATTACAAAAAACCGCATCAAAATCCGTTATGTAGTTTTAAAGATTTAAGCATACTAAGGGACATAGGGAAATAGGGACAGAGAAATCGACTTTGTTTTATACTATGTAGTGATTAGGTAGGTAGTTAGTAGTTACACATTCCAAAATGGCAATACTCGTGTTGCTTAAAATAGGTAGGTACATCTTAAATCTATACTAATATTATAAAGCTGAAGAGTTTGTTTGTTTGAACGCGCTAATCTCGGGAACTACTGGTCCGATTTGAAAAATTCTTTCGGTGTTAGATAGTTCATTTATCGAGGAAGGCTATAGGCTATAATTATATCATCACGCTAAGACCAACAGGAGCTGAGCCACGCGGGTGAAACCGCGGGGCATAATATAATACTTATACTAAAAATAGTTAATCGTCAGTAGTATGCTGTTTACAAAATTAATTAGAATACGGTTAAAATCATACCGTCAAATTGGCCAAAATGATGAAGAGAAATATTCGAATTCTAATACCATTCGAATCCTACATTATCCCTGATGTTCATAGGCTATAATTAATACGAAAAAAATAGAGATTCGCATGAAAATTTCGACAATGTAGGTAGGTAATACCAGTTAGTGTGATGATGTGATCCCTGTAGAACACAGATTAACTGTAGAAATCACAGTAGAAATGTGTAATCTTAAAGGCCCTACTCACGGTTCAACACAACCCACAATCTGCTGACACAATTTGTTGAAGTCGCGATTGAGCGTTCTCTACTCACGATTCATCCAACCCTCAATCTGCTGATACAATTTCATTCCGCGATTGCTTGCCACAACGTGTGCACGTCACGTTGATGCCTGGCCTGATGCTAAACCTCAACGCAATAATACGCATTATTAATGGATATACTAATTTATGAAATATAAGATAATTATCTTTGTAAAGCTTGTATTTTTTCCAATTTTATTGATAGATTTCAAGGTATAGCCCTTGAAATCTATCAATAAAATTGGAAAAAATAGTAAAAGTATAAACGGCTATAAAATATAAACATCTTCCTCAAATATGTAAAAATGTCTTTCCCGCGTTTATCTCAAAACCGCCATTTTGCGATTACTGCGCAGCGCGATTGAGCCGAGATTGGAGCAATCACAATACTCACGATTCAACACGCACACAATCTGCTGAGACAATTTGTCGGGTTGCTTCCGCGCCGATCCAATACACAACATGTTGGGTTACGCCCCCAACGTGCCCTCAACTATACTATTCAGTTATTCACGACACAATCTGTCAGCTCACTGCAGATTGTGTCAACAGATTGTTACTGAAATTGAATCGTGAGTAGGCTACTTTAAAGGCCCTACTCACGGTTCAACACAACCAACAATCTGCTGAAACAATTTGTTGCAGTCGCGATTGAGCGTTCTCTACTCACGATTCATCCAACCCTCAATCTGTTGACACAATTTCATTCCGCGATTGCTTGCCACAACGTGTGCACGTCACGTTGATGCCTGGCCTGATGCTAAACCTCAACGCAATAATACGCATTATTAATGGATATACTAATTTATGAAATATAAGATAATTATCTTTGTAAAGCTTGTATTTTTTCCAATTTTATTGATAGATTTCAAGGGCTATAAACTATAAAATATAAACATCTTCCTCAAATATGTAAAAATGTCTTTCCCGCGTTTATTTCAAAACCGCCATTTTGCGATTAACGCGGCAGCGCGATTGAGCCGAGATTGGAGCAATCACAATACTCACGTTTCAACACGCACACAATCTGCTGAGACAATTTGTCGGGTTGCTTCCGCGCCGATCCAATACGCAACATGTTGGGTTACGCCCCCAACGTGCCCTCAACTATACTATTCACGACACAATCTGTCAGCTCACTGCAGATTGTGTCAGCAGATTGTTACTGAAATTGAATCGTGAGTAGGCTACTTTACTCACACTAAACTTGTAAACAATCGTTTCCTTGCAGCGATGGATGATTTAGATGGCAATTTTTACAATACAACATAATAATTATGTGACATTGTAACAATGAAGAAAGTTCATTCACATTTCACAAATACATAATTAAAACCATAATAATTATGATGTATGTAATCCGACAATAATTTGTAATCTATTTTATTAGTTTGTCAATTCCCGCCAAAATCTGAAGACCCACAGATGAAGTTTAGTTATCTATAATCTATGCTATCTAGATAATAATATTATACCGTAGACTGAGAAACTAATAGACAAAGGTACTCTGTAACCGCGACTGAGACAAAGATAGTTTGTCAATGTATAAGTTGAATGTTGCCACAGTATCCGAGCTCCCGGATGTTTTGGAAAGGGTAAATATTTTTAGGAGCAATTAAATAAAACCAGTTATGAGATTTTTCTTTTGTCTTTATAATCAATTTAGTAGATACAAAAAATATAAGCAGATTGATTATTGATGACGAAACACATTTCTTACTTTTTCATTGGCTTGTTCATATTTTACAATATTTTGTGAGAATCCAATCTTTTCTACCACTTCGATCCATTAATTACGTAGGTCTGGATCATCTGGAAACAAATCGATAAACATAGGTTAATAATAATTAATGCTCGCAGGTAGTTCAGGTTCTCTAAAATTATAAGTGTAATTTTATGTCAATCACAATTATTACTATGAGAAATAATAAATTAAAATATGTTTTCGATGCCGAAGTCTTCCCGAAACACTGGGTTATTATGGGATTTCATATTCATTTACTTTCGAGTTTCGCCATATTGTTAAATCAATATTTTTTTATTGATGATCGGGGTATTATTTTTCCCGACACTGGCAACACTTACTTGTTGATGTTTATAGGTTATTGAATGTAAAAATCGATATTACGCTAATATTTTCCTTGTTTTAACGCGACTTGTTGTTACTTTAGGCTAAAGTATAAATAATCATCACTGAGAAACTATAAATAAGGACAATAAAGTCGTACTTACGCGTGAAAAGACACACCGGCAATTTTCTTCTCACTATCGCTTATACATGCAATAACACGACAACGCACCATTCTATTTACTTCGATGTCTATATTAAGATAATTTTACCGTCTTTTCAATGTACTCGTATCGATTTTTTACTAAATAATATCCAAAATTCGAACACCAAGCACGATGAAGGCACGAACTGTCAAAGTTTGTTTCGCAACTCAAGTTGCGGATCTTGAAAAACAGGTTACACACTAAGGGACAAAAAATTGGGTATTTGTGTCTTTGTCTTATGCATTTGTTATGGTATTTTCGCTCTCTTTCTTGTGTAAGTGAGAAAGGTATCGTCATTGGGTCTATTAGTTACTCTGTCTACGTATTATACTGTCTAAAAGGCCCTACTCACGGTTAAAGTAGCCTACTCACGATTCAATTTCAGTAACAATCTGTTGACACAATCTGCAGTGAGCTGACAGATTGTGTCGTGAATAGTATAGTTGAGGGCACGTTGGGGGCGTAACCCAACATGTTGCGTATTGGATCAGCGCGGAAGCAACCCGACAAATTGTCTCAGCAGATTGTGTGCGTGTTGAAACGTGAGTATTGTTATTACTGATTGCTCCAATCTCGGCTCAATCGCGCTCGCAAAATGGCGCGGACGGTTTTGAGATAAACGCGGGAAAGACATTTTTACATATTTGAGGAAGATGTTTATATTTTATAGCCGTTTATACTTTATAGCCCTTGAAATCTATCAATAAAATTGGAAAAAATACAAGCTTTACAAAGATAATTATCTTATATTTTATAATTTAGTATATCCATTAATAATGCGTATTATTGCGTTGAGGTTTAGCATCAGGCCAGGCATCAACGTGACGTGCACACGTTGTGGCAAGCAATCGCGGAATGAAATTGTGTCATCAGATTGAGGGTTGGATGAATCGTGAGTAGAGAACGCTCAATCGCGACTGCAACAAATTGTTTCAGCAGATTGTTGGTTGTGTTGAACCGTGAGTAGGGCCTTTTCCAGGATAATTATCTTTGTAAAGCTTGTATTTTTTCCAATTTTATTGATAGATTTCAAGGGCTATAAAGTATAAACGGCTATAAAATATAAACATCTTCCTCAAATATGTAAAAATGTCTTTCCCGCGTTTATCTCAAAACCGCCATTTTGCGAGCGCGATTGAGCCGAGATTGGAGCAATCACAATACTCACGTTTCAACACGCACACAATCTGCTGAGACAATTTGTCGGGTTGCTTCCGCGCCGATCCAATTCGCAACATGTTGGGTTACGCCCCCAACGTGCCCTCAACTATACTATTGACGACACAATCTGTCAGCTCACTGCAGATATTGCTGCAGATTGTGTCAACAGATTGTTACTGAAATTGAATCGTGAGTAGGCTACTTTAGAGTACGATCTAAGTATAGTACCTACTTCACAGACCTACTTACTCTATGACAAAATAATATTTGTTTGTTCATCCATGTAAGTGTTTTTTGTTTATCCGTTCGTAATAGCGAAGTGGAAAGATTCGTTCGTTTTTATCCACCAGTTCCGAGGAACATTAATAATTAATTTCAATCTATATAAAACATCAACTATCAGTCTGTAACATTTAGCCTATAAATAACCATAAAACCATCATAAAACAATGAAATTCAGAATTAGAACAGTATCGCATCATAGCTTGGCGTTTAATTGAAATCTAAGATTGAAATAGAATCACAAAATATTACGTAATAATGAATATAAAGCAATCTGATATGTATTTAAAAATCACTTTATCAGAGAAACAGTAAATCAAGAGAATAAATAATATAATATATTTCTGTGAAACTGTGTTTTCAGTTGTGAAATATATAAAATTATTAGGTACCTAGCCTGTGAGGTAGCCGTAATGTCTTGTGTTAGTACCCAACTTGCAAATAATCAGTAATCTTATCAAAATTTCAGTAACGTGGCAATAAAAGTAAAGTAATTAGTTAATTTTTTCAATTAACTATTATTTTACTTTGTAACATTAACTTGATTTATGTGAAAAATATTGTAAAAATGTGCTTTACCTTAACCATAGACCAAAGATCTAATCTAAGATCCACAGCTAAGATCTTAAAGGGGTGACAGACGTACGAGTAAGTACGCGAACTTGTGGCTCGACGACCTTTTTCGCTCGTGTGTCACCCCAAGTACGCGTACTTAAAAACCGTCGAGTAAGTTCGTTGACGATCCAACATGTTTGAAATCTTACTCGAAGCCCGCCTTGGCTCGCACGTCTGTCACCGCCGCGAGCCGAGTAAGTACGCGAACTTTAAAACCGCGACTTTAAAGTTCGTACGTCTATCAGCCCTATAAGTCGCACTACATAAGTAGCCTGTGGTAGCATAATTACTAATCTGTGGTCGCACTTTAAAAATCAAAGCCAAGTTCGTGCAGGTTCGTGCCGAGTTCGCTTGTTCGCTTGTCAGACTGTCAGTTGTCAAATTGCCACTTGCGGCTTGTCAGTTGTCAGTGTCAGCATAAAGTTGTCAGTTCTATAGCTTGGTTCTCGAGATATATCGAGTCCTTTTTATTTTATTCATTTTTCTCTCAAATTGACGCAAAAAATAACTCGTTTATTATTGAGTATTTCATTTAAGTTCAGTAAGAAAAAACTACAAACAAGATTCCTGTAAAGGACATGCCTCCCGTAAAAGATGAAATGATCAGAGAAATTAATTGTTTGGATATAAACCTAACTGAGAAGAGCCCAGCAAAGAATAGTGCACTGGTCGATGTGAGAGCGTGTAATAAACCTGCCGCTAAGGTAAGATTTAAATATATTTAATTTAAAAATATGTACTTATTTGTTTTGCAAGACAAGTACAAAATATCGATCGCTTCAGCTTCGTTATGATATGAATTTCGGAAAGTTACAATTCCATTGTTTATATTTTCATTGAAAATAAATTTCATCTCAGCTTTTGCCTTAGACTATGACAGTGATGAGAAGAAAAATTTATTTAAATTTAATATTTGAATGTTGTTTTCAACCGAAAGAAAAGTTAAATAAAATAAAACCACGTTTAGAAAAGTTAAAATAACTTAATAATTAATAATAAACATCAATATAGATTAAAATGTCAATGCACGAAACACAATGTAGTCTATTTTCATTTGTTATCTAACTTTATGAATCTGGTCTATTATGTGTTACAAAATTATAAGTAATTATGTAACAATAGTTCATATCTAAGCATTTAAAGTTGGTAGATGTGCTGTCAGTTTCAGTAACGCTTTGGTGCACATCATGCAACTTAAGTACATATTATGTGCTATGTAATTGCTAAGCGTTTGTATTTGAAACACCTTCACATTGTGTTTTTCAGTTCCTTATGAACTAGGTATTTCAAATATTTCTTTAACAAGTCTTATATAATAATTATATTATTAATATACCTTTTATTATAAAATAACTCATAAACAGTAGAATGGAAATTATTGGCTCGTCATTATTTTATGTTGTGCTTTTATAATGCTATATTTTTTGGCTGATTGATGCATGATCAAATTACACTACTAGGAAGTAAAATTGATTGCAGCTGATATTTTAGGTTTTGTGCCAAAATGCTTTTTGTTATTAAAGGATAAACATTGAAATTCACATATTTATTATTAATTAATGATGTTAAGGATTATAAGGTTACACACATACAATTAAAAATGTATCTTTTTAGTAGGTGTCAGAATGCTGATCATCTACTTGCTTTAGCTAAAATACACATTTCATAAATTTGTATTAACTTTTAACAAGTAGTTCATTACAAAAACAAACTGAGACCTAAGTATTCTACTTGTAAAGAAAATCAATAGTAGGATGGAAAATACATCTACTTATCAAACTATTCACTTCCTTTTTCCTTAAGATACAAATAAATTATAAACATTGTTTTATTATTATAAGTATGCATCTTTGTTTGCATACTATGCCATATTCTTAAAAACCTATCAGAATTTCACCAAACTACAAACTGTACTTAGATTATTGTCGGCAATATCTTACACAGTTACATATTTGTCTCACAAACCTTGTAGTTTTATGATGAACAAACAACATAAACCTTAGGAATGTATAGCTGTTTTGTGACCCTGTTTAATAGTTAGTATGTTCGAATTTGATTGAAGGAAATACATGAGGAGTAACAAAACTAGATATAGATGAATATTTATAATTGTCTCCAGAATATTACTCTATATCATAAAGTATCACTTATTTATAAGGGATCAATTATCTTAATATCTCCGTTCTTATTTATCCTAGAATTATAATAGTCAGATATTAAATTGTAAAAAAACCTGGCAATACATCTGGTATTTGATTGAAATTTTAAAGTTTGGTATCTAGATACCAAACTTTAAAATTTCAATCATATATTGTAGTATATTCTTATCTACATCATGTTGCGATAGTATAAAAACTATACAGCAAACCTAATATATTTTTTTTTTAATTTGTTAGCTTAGAAATAATGTTATTGTATGCTTAAATACATATTTAAGTAAAATTTTACGACTGTAAAACATGCAAATGGATAACACTTATATTAATTATGTAATGGTTTCTTCAATGTGAATGTATGAATTGGCAACTTTTTGTTTTTAATTTAATACCAAGTTTTCTAATTTTATTACAAATCTAAATAAATGTGAAAGTTCAAGCTATCATGTTTTTTTTTATTGTAAAATGAACTTGTCTCAATAGATATCTAATTATTATAATGAAAGTGTTTTATGCAATGGATTGTTTTACTTTAGACGATGGTTAAATGATATACTGCCTATAGACAGATAGTACAATGATTTTAAATTTCTCTCAGCATCAACGGCGGCTACATGTAACATGTTTTCACTTTTTTTTCGCCTCCCGCCCGCAGCACGCGTTTGTTCTTAGCGTCACTATAATCACACGTTTAATTGCCATTTCAAACCTAAGCACAAGTAAAGTGTTCAGTAGTTATGTAGAGAATGCTGTCATGATTCGCACAATTTTATGCCTTTTGGTTTCACTGTTTTTTATTAGTTCTGTTTTTTTTTATTTCTTTGAACATTTCAGTGGTCCCTTTGCCGCTCGTGATGTGGACGACTGATTTTTATGTTCCTTATGTACTTTATGTTTTATAAAATGCACAAATCGTATTCATAGTTGAGTGCTGGATCTATGTAGTGCATGCTTAAACGCACCTGAATACCGGCGCCGAAATGACTAACTCGCAGGTTTGTATTTTTTTAGTATCATTACATTATGTATCTTGAATTTCATTAATGGAGTTTATACTCGATGTACACGCTTTGAATCTTGTAGTTAGAATTTCACTACAGTTATAAAATTGTGTACCTACGACTATTTATGAACAAAGAACATTAATTGTCCCAATTCTCGCAAGTAACCCAGACAATTTATACACAGGCCATTTAAATTATGATAGGTTGAGTAGACTCCTTGTTAATCGTGCGTCTTGGAATATTTTAGAAATGTTTTTTTATTTTATTTTTTATTAAAAGCTTTATCCTTTTAAGTAGTGCTTTGCAAAGTTCAATTTTTGTTTGTTTAATGTTTTTGGCTAATGTAGAGTAATGGGTGTTATAAAGATGTTATAGAAATTTGTTTATGCATGTACCTACTTAGAAAACTCTTTATTCAGAAAACTTGAGGGTAGACATGTATAATTATTTACCTACATAGTTCCAGGTAGTTTAGTACCTATATGTTGGTATATTTTAAATTTTCACATCACATTTTCTACTCCCAAGCTCTATTATCACGTAAATAAATAATAATTTTTTATGGTAGGTATGAAATACAAAATAGTTAGAATATATTTTATTTTTCAAAGTAAGCAACAATCAAAACATTTCAGGTATGGTTTCGCGGCGTGAGAAGTTCAAAATTCCGCCATGTTTACGGTGTGCCATTCAAAAGAGAGCGATGCTATGACAATATAAAAATCACTAGAAATGCGCACGATTCAAATTTTTGCGCGGTAAATCCTAAGTTTGTGGCGATCGTGACCGAGGTCGCCGGGGGCGGGGCCTTCCTAGTTCTACCCTTGGATCATGTAAGTAGACACATATTATGTAGGTAAGTACATAGTTTTTATAGTATCCTGTAAAACGTGTTAATATTAAGACTTATGTGATGAGATTTTGATCTGCTGCGGATATGCTAAATTCATTTTGAAAGAATAAAAAATATCCATCCATAATGTCTTACCATATATTACGTTGAGAAGGAATAAGTACTTATACTTTATATGAAATATTGTAAAGCAAACATCAACATAAAATACTATTACGTCATTACGTATCATATACGAAAACCTATGAAGGGAATAGCTTGGATTTCCTATTTCCCTTGATGGAGCGGAAGTGTCTAGTCCCCTATGTATTAGTTGCCCCAATTTACTCCTAACTACGTTGACCTTATAGCACTTTATTTCGCCCAGCGCCGTGTGTAGTAAATGTAACGAAAACAAAACAAACCAAGTTTATCCGTCACAAATATTTGCTTACTCCGTGATACGTGATCGCTTATGTCATTTTTTCAAATAGAATCGGTCATGCGACGTGCAATTTTCCATATTTATGTAATAAATGGTCTCCGCTTTCCATATGATATTACTCGATTAATATATGTTGATTGATTACACACATGCATGAAATTAAACACCTCACGCATCGGTCGGGCTAGATGATATTATTGCCATGCAATCAACCTTGTCCGTTATACGTGTATAATGAATAAACCTGCTATAAATCATCACATTAGCATATTATCGCAATCAAGTAATGTGTCACTTTTCGCACTCATTGTTAACTATGAACTCTCCGTAGAATACAAATGACTTATTCATTTTAAATTATTCCAATTCTAGAAGAAACTCGACGCACGACGCGGACGTGAGAATTGGAGAGAAAAAATATTAACAGTTAGATTACTTTATCTCGAAGCGCACCTATTGTGTCGAATCGTAACGTAAATTACTTTGGGCGATCGCTGAAATCAAGCGTGTCGTTAATACTAATTGGTTCTTCCAAATTAAAACGACTGCAACTAAAGACCTAACTGTCTCTAGATTACAGTTTTAGATTTCGAATTGATTGTTACATGAATCTATCTGAACCGAATATTATTATGTTAGAGTAGGTCGTAGCTATCCAGTAAAAATTACATTTTAATAAAAAAATGTACAATATAAAGAGGTCTTTAGGTGGATTCGAATCAACAAATTTATTTACGTCGCCTTTGGTTAACATTATCGATTATTTTTGTTATTACATCATTCTATTGGTTATGGAAAACCACGCTATGACATCATTAATTAGTTACTGTAAATATATTCTTACAATTTTGTACGATTTTACAAGTTTCTACAATAGAGATATTATTAACTTAACGTTGCAAAAATGTACCCACCTATATAAGGCACCTAAACCGTACCGTTTTTTTTTTTCTAAGAACCTAATTTATATTCTCAGCATGATACGACCCTGGTCTAGGTTTTGGGTAGCTAATGAAATTAGTATAGCAAAATGGTACGCCCTGAAAATATCAGTGGAAATATTTGAACACGTAGAATATAATCATTTTAGATTTAGGTTTGTTCCATCGAACAAATGAAGAATAAGTAAATATTGGGTGACATAAACATGATGATGTAAGAACTGTGCACACGTAATATTTTTCGTAAATGGTACTGTGTTTCTACAGTAACCGAAATTTTATTATTCTGCAGTACAAATTCCCAATTAATAAGCATTTTTATAGATTACCTACTTGTATTAAAACACAGAACAGTAAGAACATAATAGAAGTGCTATAATGTCATCATTAGTATGAAAACCAGTGTCGCCAAACCCACACATTTAAACCGATAGTTATACAGTACACTACAAGTAAACTATGCCTTTGATTGGACAGCTTAATTTGAGTAAAAACTGACTTAGGTTATAAATTCAGCATTTCAATATGTACCCTAACGAACCAAGTTACGGTTTATTTTAGTATAACATCCCTAGGTATATTAGCTGTTTTGTTTCTCTTTGCTCAGAAATTCCAAATTCGAAAACATTCAGCTATTCCACAACAGATGGCGTTGGTTTTCAATACATATAACTTTGAACCTCTACACATAAAGATAAGGTTGAAATTTGTGTCACTCTAAATTAATGACATTAACTTGACATTAACCTGATGCTATGCTCTAAGGGATGTCAGCCTTGTTATCGATAATTCACAAATAAATATATTTTTGTGCATTTTTTTTTCTTTCTATTATATGAGTATAGGATAATGTGTCACATTTTGGAGTATGTTTATTACTACTAAGTACGTCTTTTCATATTATTATATTTAAATAAAAAACGGAATAGAATAGTATAAATCTATATTTACAAAACAAACAGAAAATATGCATTATTTTAAATCTTGGAACTGCCGTAGGTTTGATGTATCGGTGGCCTTTGTTAGACTGCTTATTGCTGTTCGGCATCCAGTTAACTCGTCACGTTGCATTTATTATCCATTTCTCTTTTAAATTAGGCTCTTTCGAAAATCTATAAATAAATAGGACAAATGAAAGCTAAGGAAAAATAGAATAAAATTTAATATTTATAATGTTTGTCTTTTCTAAAGTATCGATACTGTCGATATGCGCCACATGCATCACTAATCCGACATTCGTTTGTTTATTTCAATAATATTCCAGAAAGTTTTGTTTGCTGTTCATCTATATTAGTACTTATTTCTTATGGATTAAGGTTCATTTTGACTTAATATTTTTATAAATTTTTGACAAATTACGACAAGCGAAGTTGTAACATAAAATATATTTAAAATAAATTAAAATAAGACTTACCGATGGTATGAAATGCCTCGATTGCTGATATTATTTCGTCTGCTATCATTTTTCCACTCTAATACCGAACAACACACTCTAAATAATGAATAAATATGGAAATAAGGTTTGACAGTTGACAACCGACTCGAATATTTTTCTGCGCACAACTGAGAGCGAGTTAGGTGATCTTACCTTACTAGTGACACGTGGGCCACGCCCACATCGCACTTCTATTATGTTCTTACTGTTCTGTGTATTAAAAGTGCTGAGTTAAAATATGTATAGTCATAAATAATCCTGCTATAAACGCGAAGTTTGTAAGAATGTAGGTACTTATGGATTTGTTAGTTTGTTACTCTTTCACTCAAAAACCAATGAACGGAATTTTATCATACTTGCTTGTGTACAAGAACAACAAAAGCTATAACAAATACTTGCTTTTGTTCTCACAAAATAAAATAATAGTAGCATATAAATAATTATCTTTCCAGACTGGTCGTCTAGACTTCAATGCGAGCCGGGTAACTGGCCACAAAGGGCCCGTACTAGACATCAAATGGAACCCCTTCAATGATAACATCATCGCGTCTTGCTCCGATGATTGCACGGTAATTTTGGTGCTTTAATCTATACTAATATGTAAGCTGAAGAGTTTGTTTGTTTGAACGCGGTAGGATTTATGTACTGGTCCGATTTGAAATGTTTCAGTTTTAGATAGCCCATTTATTGAGAAAGGCAAGGCAGCCTATAGGCTGTATATTGGAGAGTAGCAATGCTTCATAAAACCCCGGGGCACAGCTAGTTGTTCATGAATCTCCAATTATTTATCACAATAGCTCGAGAGACGAGTAACTATCAATATCAATGAAAACATACGCGCATGCGATGATATAAGCCCTGATGTTTTTACCTATAACAGTTTAGGTACAACTTTGAGATGTATTTGTTTTAATTACCAATGATATCACCGTTCTTGTGTCATATTTTAATCGTATTTGTTACAAGACTGTATACTATAGTATAGCTCATAGGTAGGTACAAAGATACATATGTGAATACAATTATCTAAAAAATTAAAATGAATATAAGTATCTATAACTATAATTTTTTAAAGCATCATGTTATATTATCACTACTTGACTTCATTATAAAGGTATAGTAATAACATTTATATAAAATTCCTAGCTTGTGTATTATCATTTCACGCTCGGCATATTTTTTCTCTCGAAATTATATAGAGTAACGATGACCCAGCAGTTTTATGCCTCTAATATAAACTGTACTTCGGAGGCTCGACGAGAGTATATTTTTTATTTTTTAATGCTCGGGCAACGCGTCCATACCACCTGAGAAGAAGACATTGGCTTACTGAATACAAAAAATAAACATTTTAATGGAATTGACACCATAAAACCATAGAAAGAGAAAACATAAAATGTATTAATCTATACTATAAAAATGAATCGCAAAATGTGTTGGTAAGCGCATAACTCGAGAACAGCTGAACCGATTTCGTTAATTCTTTTTTTTTAATATTCCTTGAAGTATGAGGATGGTTCTTATGGATAGAAAACGTAAACATGTACCACGGGCGAAGCCGGGGCAGAACGCTAGTCTTATATATAAAAATTAATCGCAAAATGTGTTGGTAAGCGCATAACTCGAGAACGGCTGAACCGATTTCGATAATTCTTTTTTTATTATATTCCTTGAAGTACGAGGATGGTTCTTATGTAGAGAAAACGTAAACATGTACCACGGGCGAAGCCGGGGCGGACCGCTAGTAGATGTATAAAAATAACAAAACATTTGTAGACACACTTTCAACTTCAGAGCCTTTACAGAGATGAATTGTGTCGCGTATCATTCAGAAAGGTTTGTTTTACAGCATTAATATCTTGGAAACGTTTTATTATTTTATGAAAAACTATAAAATAACAAAACATATGCCTGGTGACCTAAAATACAGGTAATTTTTATTACCTAGTTTAGGCACCAGGTCTGACACTTATTTATGTGTACTGAAAATGTATTTAATGTGAGAGTCATAAACTCTTTTTTTGTGGTAGAATCTAATTAATATTATTTGACTATCAAACAGGTAAAACTATGGCATATACCAGACGGTGGTCTATCCATGCACCTGACCGATTGGCTCGTAGAACTGCACGGCCATAAGAGACGAGTTGCGTACATCGAATGGCATCCCACAGCTGAAAATATTCTGCTTAGCGCTGGTTTTGATTATTTGGTAAGGTTTTTTTAACTATTTTCTTGTATTTGGAGAAGTTATTGTACAGCGTTTTCTATAGTGAAAGTTATTTTTCACTGATACTCCAAAAAAAAAAAAAAACGCTAGAGGCGTCAAGTTGTTGCCAAATTTTTGCGTTTTCTTTTTATCAATAACTAGCCTCCTCATTATTATTTCAAAATGTACACTTGAAATGTGAATTACTTTTACCAAATTATGGAAGCAGAAAAAAAAAGAAGAATAAGTGTATATGTATTTTTTAATCCACTCGTATAATAAATCCTTGTCAATTTGAATAGAAATAATGTTCCGTTTTTGCCACACTGTCAGATGTTATCAGGTACATGTACTGAACATTATCAAGATCAATGTAGAATATGGGGTTAATGGCTTAGTATATCAGATATCTATTTATCTAACATTTGAAATACAAGTAGTGGAACTATTAACCCACTAAATTTAACAAAACAAAAACATGATACAAGGAGTATCAAAATATTTATGTTAGGAAAGTCATACTTTAATCTCATTAGATAACTAATTTCAATGAACTATCAGTATATTTTGCTATGTTTTTAGTTGATATTTTAATATTTTTCTCGTAGAAAGTATAACTAAATTCAACTATGTTTCAACTAAAGTAAAAACAAAATTATCGAACCGTAACTGCGTATTAATTGCCCACATAACGATTTTATTATTTTTGTGAGATTTTAAATTTTTGAACAATTATTATGCTCAAGCAAGCAGAGACAAATCTTAATTATCAAAAATCATTCAAATCTGTTCAGACGTTATTGCGTTATAAGCTTTATACCTACTCACAATCTTTAACATACTTTTATTTTGTTTATTATATTTTAGATAGTTACGCAACTTCACTTCATAGTATAAAACAAAGTCGCTTTTTTGCCCCCTATGTTTGCTTAAATCTATAAAACTAAACAACGGATGTTGATGCGATTTTTTTTAATAGATAGAGTGATTCAAGAGGAAGGTTTTAGTATATAATTTATTAGGTTTTTGACGAAGTGGGCGAAGCCGCGGGCGGAAAACAAGTAAAATATAAATTAAAATGTTTCAGATTTTCGTATGGGACGTCGGTAAAGGGGAGGCCGTAAAAGTCATCGACTGCCACAGTGACGTCATCTACTGCATGTCGTTCAACCGGGACGGCTCGCTCTTGGCCACCACATGCAAGGATAAGAAGCTGCGAGTGATCGAACCGAGGCGCGGTATTGTGCTCTCTGTGAGTATTGGAAAATATATTAACTTAATATAAGTACTAAAACATTATTTAATACTTTTTACAAGTATGATTAAAAGCTTAAAATTATGTAACCAATTAAAACGTTGTGTGTAATTGAAAGGAATGAGCCCGAGTTAAATAATAGCGATTTAACTTCCTGATTTGATAAAAATGTGATTTAAGTAAGTTTACAATTACATAATATTTTATGTTGAAAACAAAAAAAATTGTTATCAAGTAAAAATCTTCTATAGTCCCCAATCTAACAAAACATTAATTTTAACAAAATCTCATGTTTCTTAAAAATATATCTGCGCCTGTGTATAATCTACTTTATACTTTCAGGAAGGGCAATGCCACACGGGCACGAAAGCGTCCAAGTGCACGTTCCTCGGGAACCAAGGGCGCGTTCTCACCACGGGCTTCTCGCGATACAGCGACCGGCAGTACGCAGTGTGGGAGCAGCACGACCTCACGCGCCCGCTCGTGTGCGAGACCATCGACAGCTCCTCCGGCGTCGTGTTCCCGTACTACGACTATGACACTAATATGGTGAGCAGTAAGGTCCACATTGGCACTGCGCAGTGTGGGAGCAGCACGACCTCACGCGCCCGCTCGTGTGCGAGACCATCGACAGCTCCTCCGGCGTCGTGTTCCCGTACTACGACTATGACACTAATATGGTGAGCAGTAAGGTCCACATTGGCACTGCGCAGTGTGGGAGCAGCACGACCTCACGCGCCCGCTCGTGTGCGAGACCATGGACAGCTCCTCCGGCGTCGTGTTCCCGTACTACGACTATGACACTAATATGGTGAGCAGTAAGGTCCACATTGGCACTGCGCAGTGTGGGAGCAGCACGACCTCACGCGCCCGCTCGTGTGCGAGACCATCGACAGCTCCTCCGGCGTCGTGTTCCCGTACTACGACTATGACACTAATATGGTGAGCAGTAAGGTCCACATTGGCACTGCGCAGTGTGGGAGCAGCACGACCTCACGCGCCCGCTCGTGTGCGAGACCATCGACAGCTCCTCCGGCGTCGTGTTCCCGTACTACGACTATGACACTAATATGGTGAGCAGTAAGGTCCACATTGGCACTGCGCAGTGTGGGAGCAGCACGACCTCACGCGCCCGCTCGTGTGCGAGACCATCGACAGCTCCTCCGGCGTCGTGTTCCCGTACTACGACTATGACACTAATATGGTGAGCAGTAAGGTCCACATTGGCACTGCGCAGTGTGGGAGCAGCACGACCTCACGCGCCCGCTCGTGTGCGAGACCATCGACAGCTCCTCCGGCGTCGTGTTCCCGTACTACGACTATGACACTAATATGGTGAGCAGTAAGGTCCACATTGGCACTGCGCAGTGTGGGAGCAGCACGACCTCACGCGCCCGCTCGTGTGCGAGACCATCGACAGCTCCTCCGGCGTCGTGTTCCCGTACTACGACTATGACACTAATATGGTGAGCAGTAAGGTCCACATTGGCACTGCGCAGTGTGGGAGCAGCACGACCTCACGCGCCCGCTCGTGTGCGAGACCATCGACAGCTCCTCCGGCGTCGTGTTCCCGTACTACGACTATGACACTAATATGGTGAGCAGTAAGGTCCACATTGGCACTGCGCAGTGTGGGAGCAGCACGACCTCACGCGCCCGCTCGTGTGCGAGACCATCGACAGCTCCTCCGGCGTCGTGTTCCCGTACTACGACTATGACACTAATATGGTGAGCAGTAAGGTCCACATTGGCACAGACAATAGTAGAACTCCGTCTACCTGTAGATGTGTGTACAACTTACTCTTATATCGTGAGTATGAAGGTCCACATTAGCACTGTTACCCGAGAGAGCTTCGACTCGACTTGGCGAAGCGTTCCTTTACTGTTAGTATGACAATTATAAAAAAAAAGTTATTTCATAGTATATTAATTTTATGATTAATACATTTATTGATTTTTCAGGTTTATCTTGCGGGCAAGGGAGATGGCAACATTCGGTACTATGAAGTAGTTGATGAAGCGCCATATGTTCATTTTCTGAATCAATTTCTATCTGGTAACCCACAGGTAATAATCCTATGAAATAATTATTTATTTCTAATATTAAGATAAGTCATATTTTAAGCAGTGATTTTAATGAATGACGTATACCCAAATGACATAAAATAATAATAATTTTATGTACTTATGTACAGTTGTTATGTTAATAAATAAGCATTTAGTAATGAAAAATGGTCCCAAAAAAAAGGTATCAATATTTCACTATATAAAAATTTCAGCGCGGTCTAGGCTTCATGCCAAAACGTGGTGTGAATACAGCGGCGTGCGAAGTATTCCGCTTCTACAAGTTGCATACTTCGCGTGGCCTGTGTGAACCCATTTCCATGATTGTGCCGAGGAAGTCGGATTGTTTCCAGGTAATAAAAAGCGATAGGTATAAGATATTATATTGCAATTTTTCTTTTATTTGTACCATAATTAGTATAAGTAGGTTTTATAATAAGGATAAAAGATTGACAGCTACTGGAATTCATAGGGGAAAAAATTAGAAATGAATCCAACATGATTGAATATGATTTAATGGTGTACACTGTACAGTAGTTCCCTTCACGTGTCCAAATGATAATATAGCCCTTGTTTTCATATTAAAATTGTTAAATAAGAATTTTGACATCTAGGTTCAGTGATTAAGCCCAAAAATTGCTATATTTTCTATTTCATTCTTGTCTATTTACATCAAAACAAACTCAAACCTAATACTAAAGCAAGTTAACACAAACACAGGAGGACCTATACCCGGACACAGCGGCGCCCCAACCGGCTCTGAGCGCGCGAGACTGGCTCAGCGGGATGAACGCACCACCACTGCTCATTAGTTTGAAGACCGGTATGTATTTATAAATAAATAAATAAATAATAAATAAATAAATATTATAGGACATTATTACACAAATCGACCTAGTCCCACAGTAAGCTCAATTAAGGCTTGTGTTGTGGGTACTAGGCGACGATAAATATAATATTTAATAAATACATATATAGATAATAACACCCAGACCCAAGAGCAAATAATTGAGTTCATCACACAAATATTTGCCCTGACCGGGGAACGAACCCGGGACCGTCGGCTCAGTAGGCAGTTACTTTACCACTGCGCCAACCGCGTCGTCGGTCGTCGTTATGTTGGTTATTTTATACTAGCTTTCCGCCGGCGGCTCCGCCCGCGCTTTCAAAGAAAAACTCGCATAGTTCCCGTTCCCGTGAAATTTCCGGGATAAAACCTATCCTATATTACTCGTTGATAATGTAGCTTTCGAATGGTGAAAGAATTTTTAAAATCGGTCCAGTAGTTTATGAGCCTATTCATAACACTCAAACAAACAAAGTTTTCCTCTTTATAGGTACCTAATATTAGTGTAGATTATGTTTGGTACTGTTGACATCGTACTTGTTAACTTGTGGATGAGAGATTCAATGTTTTATTTTACTTATTAATATTAATACTTATTACAAATTACATTGTTATAAATTGTTATAATTTTAATAAAATTACAATTTATAACAATGATTACAACTTGTGCGTAGATTATTCAGATTTCTCGTATGTACAATGCCTATTTTGAAATTATTGTGTAACAAAATTAGCTGAAGAAATTTTCATTACAAAATAATTGGTTGTTTGTAAAGTGGGTTTACGATCGAGATGTTTACGTGATAACGTCTTATGATGAGATGAGACGGTAGATCGGTCCGTCTCTCTCTCGTTATACCTGCGATCGCGCTCGTGAGGTTGTGGTGTGACACAAGTTTCTGAACATGTCACCCGACTAAAACGATTTTAAAGACGTTATCACGTCAAAAAAAAAAAACAAATATTGACCTGATTTCATATGACAGGTGTAACAATATCAACGCACAAACCGCGGCAGAACAACAAGAGCGCGCCGGCCCTACAGCCGCAGGACGCGAACAACCGCAAGAAGTTCGCGTTCCTGTCGCGCGAGACCACGCCCGACTACCGCCCGCTCGCCACCTGGCAGCCCGACCACAACAACGATACCGACGTGCAGGTAATCCATAGGTTACACGATCAGTCTGGCGTCAGTTCAGTCCATCAGTTTGATCCGGCTTAGACTGATGCCAGAATGATGGATGAAAAACACGAACAATTTTTGACATTCTGAACCATCAATCCGTCAGTCAACCGGTTAGACGATAATTCTCCCGTCATTCTGAGCAGACTGAAGGACTGAACTGACGCCAGACTGAGCGTGTAACCTGTGTCTAACACGAGATAATAATAATCATAAGAAACTACATGTTTAAACGTGCTTTTCCACTAATAATATCAAAGAAGAAGTTTGCGTTTTCAAATGTACTAAATATATTATGCTATCAGCAAAAATGTCAATTTTATTAATAGGCTATTATAGTGTGGTATGTGACCGCCTCCTTGGTACAGTGGTTAACGCGTGAGCGTAGAACCGAGAGGTCCTGGGTTCGATTCCCGGAGGAGACGAAGAAGAAAAAAAATGTCTCGGTCTGGTAGGATACAGAAGGCTGTTCACCTACTTGTCCCTAAAGAAAATCGATCAGTGAAACAGATGTATAATGCATCTACCCCTTACCCCGCTAGGGGACATGGGATTGCACTTATAGTGTTACAACGTGTTTATTGTGTGTTTATTTTTATTTTTTATGAGATATGTTTTTTTTTTAATTCATAAAAGAAGTCAGTCGAATTAGGTTAACCTTTATTGATAGTAAGTTCCATATGATGTAAATAAATAAGATGCTTCATGCCTTTCCACCAAATAATGTGCGACGCTGTGTAGCGAGGAATGTGTTTGTAAATCTATACTAATATCATCGAATCACAATTTTATTTAAAAGATAATATCAGCAGCTAATTCTGACTAAAACTAAACTAATTATTGTATTATTTACGAACAGCAGGTAACCGAGAAATCGGCGAAAACGAGCGCTAACCAAAGCGCTAAGTTCCACCAATTGCAGCGCATGTTCGGCAAGCAGCCCGCCGGCGATGAGCCCGTGCCGCTCTACAAGCAGATCAGCCAGGGAGACGTGTTTACTACTGAACAAGAGGTAAACACACATACAAACACTTACATACACATATATACATACATAAATACACATTTCATTCACATATATACACGAATACACGCTCGTTTATACTGAAAGCACGCATATGTGCGTACACATACGCAACAACACGCACCATACACATCATACAAACCACACATTTAGTACAGATACAGGGTTAGTTTTCAATGACCAGCCAAAATTTAAAATTAAGATCTAGATATTAAACCAAAGGTACATTTGAAATTTTATTGTCAAATAAAATAATAGCATTCATTTGAAAATGTCTTAAAAATTTCCTAAATCGTAAACACGCGATAATCAATGCACTTGTGTGCGTGCGCGCATCGCCAAATTTATGTGTGTGCTAACTTCTACCTATCTAGGTTGTTGAACTGAATTGTGCTTTTGTAATGTCCACACGTTCGCTTTTTAGTGGCTGACAGGAATGAAATCTAATTAAAAAAAAGTGTTTTTTTTTTCGATTCTGAAAATGATTTCTGAAAATGTTATCGATTCTGAACCATTTCTGAAAATTTGGCCGGTCATTGAAAACTAACCCTGTATACACCGCACACACAATCAGACATACGTACTCGGACATGCACGTAGTACAAGCACCATATCTAAAATTCAAATAGCAAAGACATGCATCGTAATCAGAAACGCGAATTTTTAGTTTTTACATGCAGGGACCGTATTGACGTAGCATACAGACGATGTAAAATACAAAACACAAACACGCACCGCATAGTCTTGTAAAAGTCACATCGTCGAAGATCACACATCGCACCCACATATTGCATGAATACACGCTTCTACCAAACATGAAACTTATTATTATCCGGTATATAAAAATATTCATTAAATATACTGATAATTACAAACAAATACGTAATTTGGTCCTTTTTTACATGTTGTATTATAATTGTAGTAAATGGTTTACATTTCAGTTACGACTCGCGTTCAACCGCCAAGGCGAAGAATTGCGCATTGTAAAACGGCAGCTACAAATCAGCCAACAGCGTGTGCGTGAACTGGAACAACATATCGCGATGCTGCAAGCTAAGACTCCACAAAACTGAATTAAATATTGTAAATCCAACGCGATTTACTCTTAAATGTTCGGCTTTAGTACGCCTTTGAAATGTTTCCCCTGTTTGCATTATGGCTTTTATTTCAATTCACATATTGACTGTGATTGGTCGACTCAAATTATGTGAATTCTAAATTGCTGTTTATTTGCGTTGTTTCTCATGGTATGCAATATAATATGAGTCTTAATTGAACGGGCTAAAACGCTAGTTTTTTTTTTAGATCTTAAGGTATATCAACAGTTTTAAGTTAGTTCATTAGCCATTTATTTAGGCTTAAGCATTCGTCGTTCACTTAGTGTTGTGGCTGGCCACAAACTATGCTTGGCTTAAGTTGAATAATTATTATTACTAGGCCTTATTTTTACAATGTGTGATTTTTTTCACTTTGCTATGATGTATGTGATTTTAATGATGTGTTAGTGAATGTGTTTTAATGTGACTATTGTAATTCATTTTGTATTATATTATTTTGATTATTGATTTATAATGAAGATTGTAGTTTTTATATAATTGTTTTAATAATGCTTTCATGGCTAGTACGTATGTATTATTATGTAAAAAATCGTATTTACATAGTAGAATCGAAAACCGATTCATTCAAGAACAATGAATATATTACAAATGATTGGGCACAAAACTTTAACATTAATTTCAATATTTTTTAATAAATGCGTGGCCTATATAACTGTCTCGGCTAACTCGACTGAAGCACTATGTGATAATTTCATGACATTCAAAGAAATGCGAAGTGATTGTGTATATGTGGCCATTTTTATTTCATGACAAAATCATACAATAATTTTAATGTATGTGCAATTCAATTCCAGGGTTTTTTTATCTATAGTTAAGTTTATGCACTGTTTGGAATGCACGAAATTGTATTTTATTTCAATTTCATCGATTTGATTTATTGTTAGCAATGATTTAGTCTGAATTACTTTCAGTTTTTACTTGTTTGTGTTATTTTATATTATTAAGTTTACTATTTTTGTTAGGTAGCATTGTATGATCATTTTTGATAGTAGTTTTATCTATTTTAGGGTTTTGATACTTTACATATTTTCTCGATCTTGTATTCCTCAATGCATTTTATTTCAATGGAAGTTTATGTTGTGAATGTTTCTTCAATGGTTTATGAAAACTCAAAAAAATATTGTACAAAAAAGTTACCTGAACCATTTTTATAATCTACATTAGCTTTAGATTTTGACATTATTTAAGAAGTATTTTAATAGGTGCTAGATTTAACAAGCCTTGAGCAAAATTATATTAAATTTTTAATTTTGTGGCCTTTAATGACATTGGAAATGACAATTTGTTGGAAGAATGGTTTTATTCAATACGAAATGTGGATACTTACAAATTAGTAAAACAGTAGCGTGATTTTATCAGTAGATTATGTTAAAATGACGAAATATTTTTTGTACCCAGATTGTACTGTAATTCGCAATAAATTTTGGTAGAAATTTCTACACTTTAACATTCCAATATGAAGACATTGATAAAGTTTAAGTGAAACGATTGAAAGTATTATAGCATATTAGCTGAGATAGTTTAGTTTCGCTAAGTCGATGTTAATATTTATTGTGTATTTTTATATCAAGCTTGTGTAGCACAAATTTTCAATAAATATTCGAACCTTGTGGCTGGATTTTTATTAGATTCCTACTTCCTGTTCCTACTTAACGCCTATGTAAAAAATCTATGAAAAGTACCACTATTTTCCAGATACAATTTCCATGCAATTAAAATTTAATTCTACATACATGAAAGTTTGATGGACGCTTGCATTTGGCAATTTTATTCTATGACGCGATTGTAGCCTGACTACAGCTATAAAATCTTTAATAAGTATTTCTCCTTCCTTCGTAAACTGCGTAGTAATCTACACTAATATTATAAAGCTGAAGAGTTTGTTTGAACGCGCTAATCTCGGGAACTACTGGTCCGATTTGAAAAATTCTTTCGTGTTAGGTAGCCCGTTTATCGAGGAAGGTTATAAGCTACATATCATCACGCTACGACCAACAGGAGTGGAGCTACGGGGGTGAAACCGAGCGGAGCAGCTAGTTATATATAAAATGTGTAGGTTTAGTTACTATAGTAGTTCCTTTTTTTCAAGGAATTGCTATTACTTTAATATATACATGGTTTGATATCAATTAGGTTGAAAATGAAACAAAACAATAGATATAAAATATTTATTAACAAAATATAAAAAGTCAGTTTTTCTTACAATAATAAATTCTTAATCTATGGACGGATTATGGAATGCTGAAATGGCTGTCTATTTGCATAAAATAAAAACTTTACAAAACAACACTTTTAAGTACTATTGAGTAAGGCTTGTAATTTGGTTTACATTATTATTAAAAAAGACCAGTTTCACAACTTCTGGATGTCCTGATTGTCTTATCTATCAGTTAATAAATCAAAAAGAAAGTACGAAATATACCTCAAAAAGCTTTGAATTGGTAATCAGGGACATTCATCAAAAGCTGTGAAACGAGGCCTTACTTTCAAATTATACACACTTATATACAAAAAGAGCTAACATCAGCAACATTGCTGATAATTTCATAGTTATGGCGCTATTACATCCATCAGTAGTACATGTATAGATACATGTTCTATACTCCAGCTTGTCTCCAGGTTGTTGGACATATTTACACTGGTTACCTAAATCCAATGATGAGCAAAACCTTTTTGTGCCGATTCCACCTGAAAAATAATTATGTTCATTGATGTATTTTGAGTATTTAATGGTTAATACACAGGAAAAGTAATACTAAATGATATAAGTAGTGTATGTTATAAATCGATTTCGAAAATAATCCTATCCTTTTAAACATACATTAGTACTCTTTTGCAAAATTGATTAATAATGAAAAAACCAATAATTGGATATATTAATTTCATACTTATTTGAAAACTAGCGGTCCGCCCTGCCTTCGCCCGTAGTACATATTTACGTTTCTTCTACATAAGAACCATCCTCGTACTTCAAGGAATATAATAAAAAAAGAATTAACGAAATCGGTCCACCCGTTAACACGTGATGCCGTGACCAAGGAAAACGGGTTTCATTTTTATAAATATAGATGAAAGACAATATTATAAAAATTTACTCACATAATCAAATTGTGTACAAGGTGCCAAATTGATATTCACAGTGCAAAAACTGTGTAGACCTAATCATTAAACACCATGCAAAACATAAAGAAAAACCATCACCACATTATAAATTATGTTAATTTGATTAAATTGTAAGTATTTTACCATTTAGATAAGATTCAGAGCAGAATATAAGTTCTTAGAATTCAAAAATCTTTGTTTGGTTCCATCAGACTACTTTACATCATATTTGGCTTATGGCTATAAGAATTTACTTCCTTCACAACAGAATTTTAATTATTTTAATTTCAAGTCGCTTATACGCTATAAGTGAAATCAGTGCAGCACTATTATTTTGAAAGAATTCATGTCTTTATCAAGGAAAAGAAGACACATCATGCTTTAAGAATGTTAAAAAAATAAACCAGACACCAGAAACTGATTTATGTTCGACAGGGTCTATAAATAAATTAAAATGTGATGAATCTTATTTAACACCAAAGATAAATTAGCAGCAAACAACTGCTTTGACTTTATATTTACTTTTAGGTTTAGAACTTGAAAAATTGCTTTATTTTTCTAAATAGCAAAGTAAAGGCAAGGGGCCGAATAAAAATAAAAACAGGCAAGTTATACGACGTGACACAAAGCAAATAATCCAAATCTCAGTTGATAGCACTTCTATATACAGATAAATAAAAGCACCAGTGATGTTAATAAAATTACTGTCAACCTATTTCCTTGACGCAATACTGAGCATTGTAAACTTGGTCACAGGGTGTGGCCCTCAAGATGCCACCATCCAAATTCATGAGCCCATCCCCACATTCCATATCCCCTGTCGAGTTACATTGGTAGCACTCGATGGAATAACCTGCTCTTAATACCTACTATGGTTAATAAAATAATTAACTACTATGGTAAGTATAAGTATTAGTTTTGTTAGTTACAGTTAGTACGCCCAATGCTAATATCGTTATTGTATCGGTCGTACCTTCAAATCTTCCTACATGTTTAATACAAAACTGCGCGTTATGAATTAGCGAACAATCTGTAGGCACTAAACTTGATTCGGAATCTAAATATTCATTGCATTGAAATGGGTCATTTGAATCGGTTCCAGAACATTGGTAACAATTAATAGAATAAACTAAAATAAAAAAATCATATTATAACAAAGTTATATAGAATACAAATATAAAATTGAGGCAATTACCCTTTTAATTTACCTGATTTTATTGTAGTCAAACATACTGCAAGTATCAACAGATTCATAGTACCTATTTTGTTATGTTTGAAAATTGTACTAAGTTGAATGAAGCTGTAAATTTTTTGACTGAAATGTAAATGTGTGTTATAATAACAATCGTTCTCAATACAAATAGATAAAATCGAATACAATTAATTCAAATATCAACAAACACTGTCTAAAAATTTAAAACCAAGCCAACACCAAGCCAAGCCCATATTTTTGAAGTACCTGTTGACGTTTTACCATAGATTTAAATTTTGCTGTATCAATGTCAATTGTCATCTTGTACATACGCCGCACAGAGACAAAAAGACAGACTGAAAAGATTAAATATAGCAGAATATAGCACTCGCTAGATACTTTTAATAAATCTATTTGCGAGTTTTGAACTTATATTTTACTAATAATTACAAAAGTTTCAGCGATTGGCGTACTAAATTATGTTTTAAGATAAATTTTAACTGAAACGTTGCTAGTTCTACTCAAAGTGATTACACACAGTGATTACACAAAATGAATTATGTACAAGTACTTAAGTAGTACAATATTTTTTCTACGTAAGACTAAGCATTCAAAACAGCTATCGTTAAACACATAAGTAACACAGCAATGGTAAAAAATGCTTAAAAATATTAACATGGAGTCTTATTATTTTATAAATTTATAAAGAATAGAAAAAAATCGATCACGAGGCAGGACTCGAACCCGCATCCTTTCCGCCATTCCGGGGCGGATGCCTGACCAACTCGGCCACTCGTGACCCGCCAGAGCGATCGAATTTTTTCTATTCTTTATAAATTTATATTTATAAAGCATTTGAATGCTATAAAACCAAAAATATCAGTCTTATTATTTGTAAATATTCTTATTTAGAAAATCATAGCTTAGACTTAGACTTGTGTATATTGTGACTTTATCAATAGAGTGCTAAATCTTTACACACACTAACTAGGCGCATAGGTACTATGCAATCAAGCTTTCCTGATAACCTGTGGGGAAGGGAATTAGGGAAAACACACTGGTGTGGGTGGCTCTGTGGTGTGTACAATCGGGGCGAGGCGCGCGCATTGGCCGCGGGTCCGCTGTGGCCTGTGAGGCCCGGTGTTTTTTTACAAATTAAGGTTGATTAAATTTTGATGCTATGGGATTTTGAATATGACTCAGTTTTGGATAGTCTATAATTATTTATTAATTGAGCAATAAGCTCTTTGAGCGACGCCTATGTGAAAATAAATTTGTACTAAACGGAAAAAGTCAGCCTGGCAAATTGTATCCATTATTCGTATCATCGTCATAACACGAATTTTACGTTATGGCTCTTTTAGAAATATAAAACTTATTATCGCCTGAGAAACTCGAGCCCGCGGCGCCGCAGGAATTCCACGGAATTCCTGTGGCGCCGCGGGCATCCCCGCGACTCGTTAGAGTTTCTCAGGCGATAAGTTTTATAGTAATGACAATAAAGTAAAAATTCATATGACACGGAAACTGCGCTCCGCTTCGCTGCCCTTCGCCGCTCTTTCGGTGTGAGTTGACCCTTTGCGTCCAGTAGCGACAATACCTACGTTGTGAGCTATTTATTCGCTATCATTTTCGGTATATCATGCTTTAAAATTTAAAGCATAGTTTATTTAAAGTTTAAATAAAATATGCTTGCCATAATTATTGTTAATCATCGTATGTTCAAACGTCAAATCCTTTCTTAATATTCATTCTAATCAGGATATAACACAGGAAATGAAACTCCAATATTGATAGTAAAAATATTTATTCAAATATTAATTTACATTATTTTTGTAAAAAATATGGAAATAAGGACACTTAATTTTAAGTAGATTTATTAAAAAAATATTCTTATTAGTAATTATACATTTATGGACGACATAATATTTAACAATCCTATCACGCTTTTTCACACATTCACACACACACACAGGTGAGGGATTTAGAACTTATTAACTACGAATGTAATAATATTAATTAAATCACAATAGTCATGAGCGGATTCTTAAGACTCATGTTAACTTAAATTTGTACATTAAAGTCCTAAATTAAATGCGTAAATAATATTTTCTTATTATTATAGGCAGTTTAACCTAAACAAAGCTTATGTTTTAACTTATGCATCACAATGCGGGAATGTAGGAGAAAATATAAAAATATACAATTCAGTTTGAAAATTTGGCCTAGGTTATTAGATTGGCACGTTTTATTACATTGCTTAATGTATTTAAAACACACAACATTTATAAAGAGTATTTATTTATCGATATAATATAAAATTGGTCCTACGAACGCACACAATAACAGTCCTTAAATATAAATATATAGCTTTTACAAAGTGTAATTAATTCGTTGTAGAAAACGTGGGCTTTACAAGATTTATATAAATAAAGAAAATATATTTATCATTTCAGTCAGAATTTTTCTGCTTCACATTTTTACTGCCATCGCCTTTCGCCATTACAACATTATCATGTGGCGGGAACTAACGGCCATTTTGAAATCTCCAACTGTCAAATTTAAAGTGCAAAATACACTGGCGTATTGTCATCTAGTAAATAAGTTATTTAAGTAGGTATCAAGACGAAGCGTTATTTTTCACTGAGACGTTATAAGAAGTTTCTTAATTGTTGTTGAGTTGTGGCCTGAGGGGTAAGGAGCCTTCCACCCAGAAGTTCGGTCGCTGCATCATCGTTTGCCACAGGGATACTTCTTTGCCCGCGCTGTCCATCCAGTTCACGCTAGCTCCCATATAAGTACCTGTAAATGTTAATAAAGATTAACATATTGTTATAGAAATCAAGAAACCGTTTTTAATGAATTCTACAAGGACGCCATTGAAATTGTCATAAATACCCATAGAGGTGAATAGGTTAAGGTTCTACTTAAGGTTTTACATATATTTTTGCTACTGTTATTTTCTTCTTAGTGTGTAAGGCGGGGCAGCGTATCAAAAAGTGAGATAGAAACACCTAGCACTCAATTTATTTATTTATTTACTCTTTATTGTACAACAGTCTTAATTAAAGTAAAACAATACCATTAAAATGGCGGCCTTATGGCTCAAAGCCATCTCTGCCAGGCAAAGGACAAATCACAATTCCACATGAAATAAACACCAAGAATCACCATAATTGGCTATATAACTCACCAGTGCCAAGCGACAATCGCACAGCGCCCATAAAGTCATTCGACGCCAAACGATCTCTATCCCATAGACTGAGTTCTAGTGCCCTTGTAGCTAACTCGTTGAGTGTAACTCCACGGTAAGTAAAGGTGTGTTCCCATCGCGGGCTCAGTGTGCGACGAGCTACACCCGTCTTCTGTTTCGCGAGACGACCACGTTCCGGGAGGAGATAGCTGTAGGAAAATTAATAAAAAAAATTATCAAATGAACGCTACATTATTCTTTAAGAGTAGGTTGCTGTAGGGTATGTGATTCAAACTCAAACACGTATATTGTTCATGTGAACGAATCGAAAGGAGGTAGCTGTGGGATAGGTGACGTTACCAAAATTCGAATGTAAATTTTGCAACTCGACTGTGCTCTGGGAATAGGTAGCTATGGCATAATATGATAAACATGTAAAACGGGATAATTGGCGTCATTAAAACACGATTACTGATGAAATCAAACTGCACAAACAAAGTAATGAAGTCTATTAAGATGGGCTCAAATTGTATAGTTTAAACTTTTTGAAAACATCAAATCACCAATTTATTTCCTCTTTTATGTAAAACTAAGTCCTATTCTACTTTCTTAGTCACATTAACCAACATGCTAAATCTTTTATGTCATAATATATAATTAATGAAAAAACTACCAATGTACCAATATTAACAATGAAAAGGGTTATATGAATGTTCGTTTTGTTTTTATTCATTTTTTATCTGATATTACTAGTTTATATTATATTGAATAAATGGTTTTGATTGAAGTCAAGTCAAAAGGGTCGAAAGAGTCGAAAGGGTAACTACACATTTTTTCTTTATTTACTATTTCAATAACATTTAACACAAAACTCATGAATACAAAATGATACAAACAAAGTGTAATTACATTGATATGTATGTACTTAGTCACTACGCACCATTCTGAATGCTTTAGTAACATTATTAGCAGTATGATTGTAGAATGTACAGAAATGATAATATCATTGTCTTACAAGTTGTTTTGTACGCACTGTATAATCCTGTCTTTAAAGCGGCTGAAAGCAAAGAAAAGAAGCGTGATAGATATTTCTAAAATAAAATAAATCTAGAGCACATGTGGTTGTTGTTCTTGAAAATAAACCTAGTATTCATTTCATGGTCATTTAACTGGAATTCTTAAGAATGTTCAATAGCCATTTTCTATTAAACGAAAATAATATTTTTATTGTTTTATTACATAGAGCAAAGCAAAGTAAAATTAGTGCAATTAGTAGCATAGACTTTATATAAATTACTGTTAATACACATAGATCGGTTTGGACAAAGATTGCGGGGATAGAAAAAGTAAAGATTTGGTTTTATGGAGATCGGGTTATTACGGTGGCTTAAACCAGTATTATGTTCAACGTGGAAAAATTATAGATCTATCTAGCGCCATCACTTTCCCACAAAGAAAATAATACTGCTTTAAAACATCATGGTAACCCGGCGGGACTTATTAGATTCTTTTATTCATAGGTAAAAATTTGGCCGCTGTTTCACTTGATCTTAAGTGACAACGCGTCCTAAGTTGGAGCATTTACCAAAAAGGTGCATATTCGCTTACAATTTATCAATATTATAAGAAGCCGGGAAATCTTAATATGTATATACATTATACATATTATAAAGGCGAAAGTTTGTAAGTATGGATGTATGGATGTTTGTTACTCTTTCACGTAAAAACTACTCAACCGATTACAATGAAATTTAGCACACATATAGAGGGTAACTTGGATTAACACATAGGATAGTTTTTATCCCGGAAATCCCACGGGAACGGGAACTATGCGGGCGAAGTCGCGGGTGGAAATCTAGTGTAAAATATAAATCGGTAGTAAAGAAATCCTAAAGCTTTACCTCTTGCAGAAGACATCAGCGAGTCCACTAGGGCGAGTGGCGACGAGGTTCTTGGCCTCCTTGACGAGCACGTGCAGAGTGCCCTTGCCCCGCGCGCCGGCGCCGGGCTCGGGCTCGAACTTCAGCCCCACGATCAGGTCCCCGCGCGTGCCTTGCTGCTCGTCGAACTGCTCCGTCTGGTCACCAATGCATTCGTTTTATAATTGTAGTAGGGTCAGAATAATTTGATAATAGCCAGTCTATTATTTGTGGCTAGTTTAAGTGCTCCGTCTGGAAGAGTAGTTGCGTTATATACGGACTGCTATCCCAGGTGAAAGGGGAAAATAATTTGAAAGGATCCAGTCTTTTATAAGGTTGTTGTTGTACTGCTCCGCCTGGAAGAGCAGCTGGGTTATATATAGCCCATATACTTGCTTGTACGAGGGAATACGTCTTTGAAAGGGGATACGGATTTGACAGGAGCCGGCCTTTTATTAGTTGCTTGTTGAACTGATGGTCTGGGAATAGATTTTTTGATACGAGAAGAATTGTTACTTGAAAGGTGGCTTTGATCAGTTGCTCCTTGAATTACTCTTAGTTTTTGTTCTTCGGAACGAAGTTGTCTACCAACCGATCTTCACTTAGATCTCTAAACTGACCAGCAGATAAAATAATAAAAGTTCTCCTACCCGAGTTTGGTTTAAAAAATGAAAATTACGAAATATTTGATGTCTAAGTCAAAAGATGCAGTAATTAGGGAAAGGACCTTAGAGTACAAATGAGTGCATTAGACTGACCCGCTCGTGCAGCTTGTACCACTTGGGCGCGGGCTCGTCGAACACGACGTCGGCGAGCGGCAGCGCCACCTCGCCCAGGAAGTCGTTCCGCCCGAACATGTCCGCGTGCCACACGCTGAGCCACAGTGTCCGCGCGGACAGCGTGGCCAGCGGCTGCGAGAAGCTCAGCGTCTCCTCGAACACGGGGTTCAGCGTGTTCTTCTTCACCTTCGTCTTCCTCTTGCCAGCTTTCGACTTGTCGGGCAACAAGTACACCTGGATGACAGAATATTGGCATTAGATAGTGATCTTGCATGAATTCATATTTAAATACTACTAGAACTAGACTAATAATAATATACTAGCTGCGCTCCGCGGTTTCACCCACGTGGCTCCGCTTGTTGGTCTTAGCGTGATGATATATATAAAATGGGCTATCCAACACCGAAATAATTTTTCAAATCGGACCTGTAGTTCTTGAGATTAGCGCGTTCAAACATACAAACACTCTTTGTCTTTATAATATTAGTATAGATAATACTAGTATAAATGTATTTTAATAGGACAGTTCAGAAAGCAGTTTACGTATAGAAACCCGTTCCTCTTTCGGTCTTTCTGATGAACGAAAATGTCTTTTAACAGAAATAAAATTATTCGATTTTTACCTTTTACGAGCGGACGGATATAAATTAATTAATTTACAAGACTAAAAATACCTCAACACCAAAAACAAAAAGTATATAACATTCCAAAAAACCAGTTTGTTTACAGAAGAAAGAATTTAGAATACATTACAAAAACACACCTTGACATAAGGATCGGACCGGTTCCTCTTGACGTCGACCGGGGCCAGGTCTCTGCAGCGCTTCACTCCGACCTCCAGGGCTCCGAGCCTGTAGTTGTACAGGAGAGAGAACTGAACCTCTCCTCTTACGGTGACAGTACCCCGCATTCCCTCCCCGGCTCCACTGTATACGGAGGCCATGGACTCGGAACGCGCCTGCAAAAGGCATTGAAAAATAACAAAAAAATATCGTGAGGCGGGATGCTATTTTTCTCAAACTCAAACATTTATTTATTCAATTAGACTTCTTAGCACTTTTGAAGCACTTTTGAATCGTCATAACTGTTTGAACATTTGACATAGAAGTTCTTATATTTTGTTTTGCAATAGTATGTTTATACACCCAAAATTAAATCGTAATGATTTTTGACCACACCATACGTACACTTAATAACTTAAAGTTCAACAACATTTCGTACCGATAAACTTGTATTCTAGCTCCGATGAATAGAACGCAAGCGCACACAGCTCGTAATGTAAACAAATGTTCAATAAAAATATCATTTGCGGTAAACACGATATTTAATCCGACACCTTACCCGCATCTGTGTTATTGTGTCGAGTTCATGAAACCGCATTCACTTTTTGTTTGTCAACGTAATATACGCCCATTTGACTTGCAATCGAAATGGAATGGAAACATATTATATAGGGAAAATTGATTATTTTAAATCATCACATAGACATATATCAGAGAACGTGTGTAGGTATATATCTATTAAATATATATCAATACATTTATATACTGTTGGATTGTGCGTGTTAAAATTATGGTTCTTTTTTCTTAATATTTTCGTGTATTTTCGGTGATTGGACCGCTTTAGCATGGTACCTTAAATTCTAATGTATCAATTTATAAATGTTTTTTGAGAAAAAAACGACGGTATCAAGTCATTATAGTCAGATTGAATGTAAATTATTGGATTAGAGACTGATTAAAGGTCTATTTTATAGCCGTGTGAAGAATATATAAAAAATATTATAAAATAATCTATTTTAAGCAATCTAAAGAAGGTGTTATTTTGTGAAGGCGGAAACAAATGTATAAACTTTGTATTTGTGGCAAATTAACATAATATGATTATACACAATCAATTTTATCTAAATAGGTACCACATTCTACGCACCCACGATATTCAAATATTTTAAAAAATATAAATAGTATGTAATGTACCCTTATAAATTATAATACATATTTTAAAGTACTTAGATTGTACTTAGATTAAAGCGACTCAGAAAAGAACAACAAACTTTGTAAATAACATGATGATATTTTAATGAATAAACTTTGAGTTCACATAAAGATTCATTGATTTAAGAGATAAGACCTATGTATTTTTGTAGATGGACATTGGAAACATATTTTAAAGGTGCCTATTAAGAAGTTTAAATTATTGCTTGCAAAAGTCATCGGGATCACAAATATATGCAAACGATCGATAAGAAAGATAATTTTAAGATTTTAAAAAGTGTTTTTTTTTTTTTTTAATTTTAAACACGTTTTAAAACAGATTTCTTAAAGCTTATCTATAAGATCTGCGCCGCAGATTACTTTAAGTTTAGTCTTTATGTAATGTGGGTGTAATATTTCAATCATGTACATAAACAACATTATATAAAATCCGGTTTTAATAAATATATAGACCTTGAAGAAATATGCATATATCTAAAGATCGAAGTTGAAAGTAATTTATTAAACCGAATTGTTACTTAAATTTTAAATCCGTTCAACGATTAATTATTAACAGTATTCTCATTTTAACTTAATTAATCTATTGTTGTATTAAATATACGTTATAAATAAATCTATTGTTATATTTAAAAATACGTTAAAATCTAGTTAAAAGCAGTTAATTGAATTTGATACTTTAATCAGAGTACGATAAACATGGAACTGCAATTAACGATAAAACAAAGTACATACACAATAATAAAGCAGTATATTGGTACATAGAATTCGCTAGCTATGCCACGCGGTTTCACCCGTGGACGAACCCGTTACATTGTCAAAATTTTCACGCGGATCCCTATTTTTTTCGTATTAAATAAAGCCTATGAACATCAGGGATAATGTAGGATTCGAATGGTATTAGAATTCGAATTTCTCTTCATCATTCTTCTTTATAATATTGGTGTAGATTAGAACTGTGAAATTTTGCAATACACCTATACTTGTTCCTTTGAAATCGCCATAACGCGTTCGCATCTACATTAAGAATATGTTTTGCAAACCCAGTTATTCGCAGGCCATGTCGTAACAAGACATTGCCCCTAATTTCTTACAATAGCCCACGCGAGGCCTCTAAAACAATACCGAATAGCGCATACAGTTATACATACAGTGCTGTGTTCCACAAAACTCATTTTTTGTGCGCACAAGCCTACTTCATACAAAGGACGTGTGTTAAATACATGTTTGCAATTAAATACAGTACCTGCAGGCCACTTCTGTTGAGAGAAAACCTATCTCTGTCTGCATCGTGCGGTAAAGGAGAACTTGATCGTCGGGGCAAGGTGGCGTGGCCCGGAGACAGCGTTTCAGACATGTAGACTTCATCTGAAACAATTATAATACCCATATTTTAAACAACAGTTAAAAATATATTTAACA